>NW_020956258.1:158876-187676 GCF_003031625.1 Empidonax traillii | reverse complement strand
TATAATACAAGTATTATGCATGATTAGAACTGATAAATAAGAATTGGCAATTAGAGGAACCTTAAGCAATTTTTCACCCTATCTGAACAAAATGACTAAACTGCAAGTGACAAGCTTGTAAATTAGAAATCTGAAAATATAAAAACTTTATTACAAGTGTGTCATGTGAATCAAGTGGCATATAATTAGATATGCAGTCATTTTATTATGGTTTATTTGTTGCTGGCTCATAAGGACTTTTTATCTTGAAAAGCTCCCTGACTGACATTTGCTGTAGAGTGGTCAGAAAAGGAAGTGTTGAAACTTTGCCACTTAAGACTTGTAAAACTACTTGAGAGAAATTACATAAACAAACTACCCTAGAAGATGCTTGCAGGAATTACATCTGCAAGTGGTGCAAACAATTAATTTCTGAAAACAACCTTTCTGTCATTAGACAGGAAGGCTTGCTTTCATTCTTTTTGTTTCAGTTCATTACACAAATCATTTAACTTTTCCTTGGAAATGAAAGAGAACTAGACTTAGGCAGTGTATTAATGATAAATTTTGTCGGGTTTATATGGCAAGGTTTTGGTAGCAGGGTAGCTTCAGAGGTGGCCTCCGGGAGAAGAGACCAGGAGCTGCCCCTATGTTGGACACAAGCATTCCAAAATGGACCTGCTGCTGGCCCAAACTGAGCCCATCAGAGATGCTGGTTACAGCTCTATGATAGTAAAAACAGCAAAAAATACCACATGGCAGCTATGAGGGAGAAGGGTGGGAAGAGGTGAGAAAAATAACCCTGCAGAAACTCCAGTGTGAAGAAGGAGAAGGATCAGGTGCTTCAGGCACCATAGCAGAGGTTCCCCTGCAGCCCAGGACAAAAATCACGGTGAAAGAAATCATTCTCCTGAAGCTCATGGAAGACTAGGATGGAGCAGACATCCCCACTGCAGCCACTAAGGACCAGATGCCATAGCAGTTGGATGTGCCTGGAAGGAAGTTGCAGCTGGGAACTGGAACAGGTTCCTGGCAGGACCCGTGGCCTGTGGGGGATCATGCTTGCTGCAGCACTCTATTCCTGAAGAACTGCACCCCATAGGAGGAACCCCATGCTGGAGCAGGGGTAGAGTGGGAGGAGGAAGGAAATGAAGTGGTGAAATGTTATGAACAAACCACAATCCTCATTCCCCATCCCCTATGCACTGCTTTGAGATTAAGAGGTAGAAGAGTTGGGAATTAAGGAAATTGAGCCTGGGAAAGTGGGAGGGAAGGGGTTTTAGCTTTGTTTTGTTTTTTTACAATCCTACTCTATTTTTAATTGTCAATAAATTAAATTAGTCTCCCCCACATCAATTGTTTTTCCCATGATGGTAACTGGTGAGTGATCTCTCTGTCCTCATCCTGATCCACAACCCTTCTCATTGTATTTTCTCTCCCTGCCCTGCCGAGGAAGAGTTACTGAACAGCTTGGTGGGCACCTGGCAGCTAACAAAGGCCAGCCCATTACAGCAATGTACAGTTAAGGCATATTAGTCTCTAGTTTTAGACCTGGGGATGATCTCACTGACCTCTTCTGTTCTTTCTCTGTTCAGTATGGTGTAATATACAGAATGAAACTATCACTGTCTAAGACGAAAATCATTTCTCTTCAGATCAGTAGACAGTAGAAACCCATGTAAAAATTACGTAGATTCTAATTTTAGCTGTCCTTTCCAACTTTTCTCCTTTCGCTTTCCTTGGTCCTCTCTGAGACCTTCCTCAACACTTTCAGTTTCTCAGTACTTCTCCAGGATAGAAGCATTCCTGTGTCCTACCTCTGTCCCTGCTACCTCCTTTGTGCCTCCAGGTGCAGAAGGAGCTCTTGGTCATTTAGGCATAAGGAGGAAAAGGCAGTAGGAAAAATCTCCATGAGGACCAAGCTCAAGATAAGCCTTGCTAAATGACTCTTCCTGAGCTTCCCTCCAGATCTGTTTGTGATGAACAAATGCAAAAGCCCTGCAGAAATCACAAAAGGTTGACCATACCGTGGAGATATACTGAACTACAGCCATAAGATAATTGACAGTTATTGTTAAAGACATTCATATAAAACAGTATAATAGAAAATGCCATCTCAGGTTAGATCAACAGTACCTTGCACCCAAAGATCCACAAAAAGTCTGTCGCAAAACTCTCCTTGAGTAAATGAGGTGCCCTTTAATATCTCAGTGAGAAATGTAATGCCAAAGTTTTGTTTCTGTCTAACCAGTTGTCATGGTTTAACTAGGTCTTGGAAAACCAGGTAAGGAATTTTGTTTTCCCTTCCCTCCTGCCCACTGTGTACGGAGCTATCAGGTGAACAAAAGGACTGGTTCCTTCACTAATCGCCCAGAACTTAGTCTCCTAGGAAACGGGGAGACAAGGGGCTATCTTTTACCTTTTTACCAATTAATTTGACTACCTACATGTCTCTCCCGATATCTCCACATTTTTTTTTTACTTTCTTTCATCCCAATATCTCAGCTATAGTAATTTGCCTTTTCATATGTTATATGCTTTCAGTTTTCTCCAGTGACTTGTTGGGGGTTTGGGGGTTTTGTTTTGTTTGGTGTTTTGGTGTTGGGTTTTCCGGGGGGGGGGGGGGGGGGGGGGGGGGGGGGAGGGGAGGGGGAGAGAGAAGTGGTTTTGTTTGTTTGTTTGTTTATTTGTTTGCTTTAAATAATCAGGGCTTTGGAACAACAGAATAGCAAGTGTGTATTTTTTCAAAGTATACAGCTGCATTATCTTCTATGGTTCTCTGATTTTTTGCTTCCCTATAAACTTTGTATAACTGCAATGTTCTATCACTATTTACAATTTCTTGCAGATCACTAACAGTTGCTATAATGAAGTATACATTTCGTTCCATTTATGTGTCCAGAATGAAAAGTAAAATTGGATTGAAATCTAATCCTAGATTCTTTATATTTCCTCCAACCTGAATAATTATTCTGTATTTTTGTATTCTTAATCTAATTTTAGTCTCACAGACAATCTTAGTTAATTTTCAAAATATTCAATACAGCATGTTAACAGAACCAACAAAATCTTAGAAGTCTGAAAATAAATTTAGGTGCATAATAACAGTTTTTAAAAATGCAGTAAGGAGCAGAGAGTGCAGAGCTGGAAATAGATGTGGCTGATTCTCAGCCTAGAATCCTATCTCTGGGATTTGAATTATTCCTTTTAGAAATGCAAAACAGGTCATATTTTCCTTCCCTTTTAGTACTGCTGTATGCTAATATATGTGAGCTCAGAGAAATCACTTTAAAAGCAAGAAATTTGGAATCTTTTCACTCCTCCGATTTGTGGGTTTTGAACTGACAACAAACCAACTCCCAGAACAGACCTTATCCAACAAGCTATGGGTGGGTACATATGACCCTCTTGTTTTGCAAAGAAAGAGGGGAAGAGTTAGTGTAAGGTCAGTGCTTACAGTGAATCTTACATTCTGCTCTTAGTTCCCTTTGTGCATTTTATTTAGATTATTTCAGGTAGCACTCAAGAGAAAGACTCTTAAAAATATAAAAAAAAAAATAAAAAGAAAAAAGAAAAAATCTACAGAAAGCCTGACAGAAAGACTGCCCTACCTAGACCCAGCTTCTAAAACTGCCTACTTCTTCTGAGAGCAAAAGCTCTACCTCATTTTATCCTCCAGTTGGGAGTTCATACAAAGACCATTGTAGACACAGTGTTCTGCTACAAGTCAGTGTTATGTGTGCTTATCAAGAGGAGAGGAGAAAATGAAGGATGCCACAGTCCTTCCTTTCAGAGGTAGTTCTAGGTTTGTGTTCATATGATTTGCAGGCTTTTAAGAGCTGACCATGCAGACTTGGCACCTACATCCAACAGAGGATTTACACAGGGGATTGTGGGAAAGAATCCTTAGGTGTGAAATCTGTTTCCACTGTAATCCCTAGCAATTTTTCATTGATCTAATTGGAACTGATTCTTGTTCAGAAACCTCTGGAGCCAAAACATTCATGGCAGATATTGTATTAGAAACAGAAAAAAAATATAGTTCAGAATTTTAGTAAGGGTGTTTTTAAAAAAATTTTATTAATATTTATTTATTTTTATTATTTTAAACTGAACTACTATCAGCAAACAAAATTGTTCCCATGATTAAAGATTAGCATAAATATTTTTCTTTTCTGTCCTCTTGAGCCTTCAAGGAACAGATAAATTTAAATCTTCCAGGTTAACTGGTTAACAAGCTGATTAACTCTTATTTCCCCTAGGTTTCTTCCTTCTGTGTCATAAAACTTGCTGTACAAGCACTTTTTCAAAAAGTTTGACTGCTGTATCAGAAAAGAAAAAGAAAGTAAAAAAAGAAAAAAGTATTTGATACAGTACCTTAGGATTCGAGATCTGCATATCTGCATTGTGTTTCTAGCAGTAATGAAGCTCACATTGGTTGTTGGGTGTACATTATTAATTCATAGACAGGTAAATGCCATGGGACTTGTCATCTCCTCTGCAAGGTGATAACCTGATATGCAACTTCAGGCTAGATACAATGCATATGTTCATCAAAAAGAGCCCCTGTTACACACTGAAATCCACTACTCAGACAGCAGAGTAGTCTTTAATCCATATTTTCTAATCTCCCTATATACATACAATGGAAAATAAGCCAGCACTGGGGTAATTAGGAAAACAAAATGCTCTGTGTTTCACTTTCTGACTTGTGATAAGGACAAAACAACGTTGTAAAGCATCCCCTGATATTCTTAATGCAAAATTCTTTGTAGGGTGTCTTCATGTAAAAGTGGGAGTTTCCAAGGTCTGTGTTACCCGCTTTCTAAAGAAAGTCATTGCAAACACCAGTTTAGTCAGTCATGGAGCGATATAATCTCAGTGCATGTGCATTGGTGCACTGTTTCATCCAAGTTTCTTTTATTACCTTGTTCTGACCCTTTTACTGGTGCATCTATCCCTTCTCTTCTGCGAAGAGAAGACATGGACAATTTCTATGGTAAACATCATACATGCCTTCCACATATTCCTCTTCCTCTCTCTCTAAACATATTTACCTCCCTTTTCATTCAAGGGGAGGTATATTATTCAACATAAGGGTGTTTCAGAATGAAATAATGAGAGAGTATATGCACTTCTTACTTGGATTATTACAAATATACAAAGAAACAAACCTGGGCTATATTCTGCTCTCAGTTATATTTTTAAGCCACACTCAAGTAACTAAGAAAATAAAACAAAAAGATGTTGAATGATGGATATTTTTTCCTGTACTGTCGTCCTCATCAGTGATGACAGGAAGATGTTTTATATAGACAAAGATAGTAATTTGTTGTTTGGTGTAGATGTTTTAATGTCTAAAAAGCTGAATTTATAGTAATTTGACTAATTCGGTTTCCTGGGAGAGTATAGTTGTATCATCTAGTCACAAAATACATAAAGAAACTCTATAAACACCACTGGCTTTTTAAACTTTTTAAAGTTATTGCTCCTATTGTCCATCTTTCAGACATAAAAGAGCTGTAGTAGCAAACCAAAACATAAGTCAAGCATTTCTTGCATCTCAAGGTTCTAACCTTTTGTCACAAATGTGTGGTTTAGGGCAGAATCACTGTCAAACATATTAAAAAAAAAAAAAAAAAGGTTTAATATAAACTTGTGAAGGTGTTACTTATTAAACGTCAAAGTTCACTCTATTCTTTACTACATAGATAAAACATACAAAGTAAAATTAAGTCAGAATCAAGCTAGAATGATTTATAGAAAGATCAGAGATGCAAAAAGGTAAGGTAGAACCTTGTAACTGGGTCATGAGTTTCAGAGCAGAAACTCTTGCTTTCTAAACTCCTGATGAAGTGTAAGTATGGTTAAATCCAATCTAAGTCTCAGATTTGTCAGTGATTTCTCTCTAAAGGATTTAACAGCACTTAATCATTGGCTAATTTAACATTTACAGACTAGGATTTACTACAGTCACTTAACAGGATTTACTACAAACACTTATAGATCCAAGATTGCAATATTTATACCATACTTCATATAAGGTATTTTAATCAATTCACACATACATACACATAGACACAAAGACATATGTATGGATAACTATACAAAGGTACCCATTAAAAAAATTCCCCTTGAGCTCTGTGAAATACTCATTTCAAATTTCTTGGCATTTTAATACAAGTGAGGGTTGACCCTTGAGGAGTGGGGGTATAAGCCCAGCTCCCCATCATCAGCTTTCAGCAGTGGTCCTTGAGTATTGTGAATCTGAGAGTTTCCAAGATATGAGAGGTTTTCCACTCAGAGGGAGATCCTGATGCAGCCCACTGAGGTCCAGGAGAGCTTAAAGGATCTCACTCGAGACAACTTTTTAGGGAGCCTCAAGATGATTGACTTTAGTCATCAGTCAGTTTCTGTCCTGACTACAACCCAGGTTGGTAATTAAAGGAATGTTTAGAAAGTCCAGTAACAATGGTACTGTTCCACTCAGGATACATTATAGGTAATGTTCCAAAGTGGGTGGGGATGATAGATTATCGCTTGTTCCCCACCTTCGTAAGGGAAGAGAAGCTCTTGGTGTAGACAATACTGTCCCCACCTTAGTCATGAAAGAGTTCCTGGAGTAATCAAGGGGCACTTAACTGCTCGTTACACAAAGGCCAAGGCCTGATGGGAATTCTTGAGCTCATAGAGTAGCCCCAAGGAAGCAGGGGGAGAATGCATCACCACACACATCTAATACACAAAATACTTTACCCTGTAGATGAAAATTGCTATTGACTTCTTATTTCACCAAGTATCACTTAGTCTTCAACCAATTACTAGTAAAGATACGCAGCTTCCAGCTTCCTAGGCAAAAGTCTAGTATCAGATTTTTTGGAAGAAAAAATTATTAAATTTTTAAACTTATTGGAAGCAGTGTGGAAGGAACATGATGGATACATGAGCAATTTATATTGTGTTCTGTAGTTTTATAAACTTTGCTTTAATATAGCTTTATAGATATTATAAGTTGTAAATGCCAAGATGGCTGTGAGCCTCCTAGCTAGAACAAAAGGAACTTTGTGCCAAGAAGGAGGTGGGGTTTGATAAAGTAAATAATTATCTTATTCTGACTAGATACCTGTTATAAACCAATTATAAGTGTATTTGTAAGGTATGTTTACATCTGGATAGTAGCTTGTAACCAATTGTGTGCATCTGGTCATGAGACCTTGTATAGTGAAACTATAAAAGGTCAGAACTCTTTTAATAAAGAGAACATATTGGAGATCTTATGTACCCAAGCCCCTCCGTCAATGAAGCAGTTAGAGGTAGTTGACTCTATCAGTTATAACTGCCTGCACACTTTATTTTTATGATGATGATTTTCCTTTGCATAGATAGTAGTTAATGAGACACAAATTGGTGGTCAGTCTAGATTATCTTTAAAGATCCCTTCCAACACAAAGTATTCTATGATTCTATGAAATCTGTTATCTGACATATGCAATGGATCAATCCTTACACAGTTTGTGGCATGAGTGTACCACGATTTTTTGTTAATCATTTTAAACCTTCATTTTGCTAAGGAAAATACTATCTTTATGCCTATTGAAAGATAAATCACTTCCAACAAATGATAGAATCTCAGGAATGGTATCCTAAGCATTTGCATGTAAAGACAACATTTCAATGCTATAATGATTTTAATATTTTATCATCTCTATATATAGTTAGTTACACTGTGATGCACACAGTCACACTTGGTTTCTCCCCTTCATCAAATTCTATTTTCATTTTCTTTAACAAGGACAGCAGTCAACTGATGCCATAAATTTTTTTCATTAAAACAAAGCAGATTTTTTAACCCATTTATTTTCAGTTGTTTAGACAAGTTAGGAATCTGTTTGTCATTTTTAACCTATATGAAAAGTAGATCGAATACTCAAATTATGTTGCTTAGTTCAAATGTTGGATAACATATTATTTTTCTTTCCAGTCTAGATAAAACACCTGTAAATAACTTTAAAAATATATGATATTAAATCAGATTGATGTTTCTGCTATAACACATTTTATTATGTTTCAATGCTGTACCCAGTTCACCCATGCTTAATCTGCCCTGTAATTCTGTTAAGAAAAGTAGTACTTGATATTGTGTTATACTGTTCTAAGCATACTGTAGTTGGTATTTTGCTAGTTTCACAGGCTGCAACCTAGTACAGCATATGGAAATGAATATTGCCTTTATTATCTTTGTTTTTGAGTTATCAATTATTCTTGCATGTCTACTGAAACGTACAGATCACTAATAACATTCCATATTTAACAAATACTTTTTATTTATAACTAACAATAACCATTACACAGAAAATATGAAGCCCATTTTGGCTGGGTTTATTGTTATTCATTGGTGAATTAAATATTTTTGATGAATTTTCTATGACATATTTCATAATCTTTTCAGTAAAATAATCTGGAGAAAAATTTTCAATGTTGTGCGATATTCAGTTTGATATCTAGTTGTCCATTCCAGAAGAGCATGTGTCCCCAGTAAGTTTCATATCATCTGATAGCCTCCTTAAATAGCTCAGATTCCATCCCAGAATCACAGAATGGTTGAAGTTGGAAGGGACTTACATAGCTCATCCAGTTCAACCATCCTGCAAGGCCATGTAGAGCCCATTGTTTTCTCTATGCACCACTGAAAAGAGCCTGGGTCTGTCTTATTTGCACCCTCTCTTCAGTTATTTGTATACACTTCAGGCTAAGCAGTTCCGGCTCTCTCAGCCTTTTCTCATAGGAGAAATGCTCTAGTTCCTTCATTCATTTATTGACTCTTTGCTGCAGTTCCTCCAGTAGTTCCATGTCTCTGATACTGTGGAACTCACAACTTGCCATCATACTCCCAGTACTTAGTACCGGCCTCACCACTCCTAGGTAAAGGGAAACAATCATCTTCTTTGTTCTGCTGGTAACAAGCCTCCTAATGCAGCCCAAGATACCACTGGCCTTTGCTGCTGCTTCACATTTAACTTGTTGCCCACAAGGGCCTTTGGATGCTTTTCTGCAAAGTTGCTTTCCACCTGGTTGCCTTCCAGCCTGTTCTTGTGCCTGGAGTTGTTACTTTTCAGGTGTGGGAGTGATGGTTCGGACTTGGCTCCCTGCCAAATGCCCAACCCCCCAGTAGCAGCCCCTCTCTTCCCCCCTTTCTACTTCCCCCAGGGCAAAGGAAAAAAACTATGCAAATTGAAGAACCCGAAAACCAAGTTAGTTATAAAAAAAAAAAAAAATATTTTATGCATATTACAGTTAAGATGCTATGTACACAGCAAACGGGAATCCAAACACCCCCCGAAGGGATAGGGAAAGGGGAAAAAAGGGACAAAAGGAAACAAAAAAGGACACCAAATAGATATGTGCAATCAAACCCGAGAACTAGTAAAATAACTAGTAAAACAAATCTCACCACGTCCCTTAGAAAGCAGGATTGGCAGACACTGCCAGCACTCTCCAAGCTTCCACATGGCAGGTCAGTGGATGCTGCAGGCCTCAGCCTTAGATAAGCATGGACCCACTGTTCCTGAACTCCGGCGGAAGAGAAGAAGAACGAAGGCCGCTTCTCCCCACTTATTTATACCACGATTTACGTAAAAATCGTATGGAATACTGGGAACACTGCCCCTTCCTTGGTTACAAACTGGTAACCAGGGAAGGCCTAGATTAAAACCACCACAGTGGGGCACTACACTTCCTATTGAACACCATGAGATTCCTGTCAGACTCTTTCTTCAGCTTGTTAAGGTTCTTCTGGACAGCTGTACAACAATAGGGCATACCAGCCACTCCTCTTAATTTAGTGCCACCTGCAGATTTGCTGAGGGTACTACCTTGCCCCATCATTTAGGTCCCTGGACCCAGTATTGACCCCTGGTGTATAATGTTAGTTTAGGTAGTACCAACAACACTTTGCACTGCCAGTCACCACCCTCTGGGCCCATCCAGTCAGTCATTTTTCATTCCACCTCACTGTCAGCTCATTCAGCACATCTTATCAGCTTCTTCATAAAGAACTTCAAGAACATAAAGAACTTAAAGAACATAAAGACAGCATTGAAAGCCCGACTGAAGTCTAGGCAGACAGTATCTTCTGTTTTCCCCTCATCTACCAAGACAGACATTTCTTTTTAGATTATCTGGCTGTTCAAGCACAGCTTCCCCTTTGTTGATCCATGATAACTATTCTTTACCACCTTTGTGTCTTTCATTTGCTTGGAAATGGTTTCCAAGGATAGTCATGTCATCACTTTCACAGGATGGAATCTAAACAGGAACATTAAGGCTACTAGATAAAGAACAGCATAACTGTAGCACTTGCAGTAACTTGCATTTCTGAGAAAAACCTACACTGACTTAATTGTATCTACGGTAATTTTTGCCAGTTGAAGGTTTCAATTCTGAGATTACTGTTGAGTAAACTCATTAGTTCTTTTTCTGCCTATATATATTAAAATAGATTAATATTTCACATTCTCACAAAGATAAACATATTTTCAGATGTTCTGATAATGAAGCCTCTAAATACCAGCTACTTACAAAAGTATAATGAAGGGTAGTATCTAATATCATAAAAATGAGCCAAAATAAATTGTTTAAATTCCATTTCTACTAGACTGTTGACTTTATTGATATACAGAGAAATACAAGCCAAGACATTTACGTTCCTATATTACCAATCTTGTTTCACAAAATATTCTAGAACATTCTAATAAAAAACTCCTTAAAATTATAATGAAATATTTATTTACTTTTAAATTTCCAAGATTTCACTTAAATTGTAATTTCGTTTTTCCTCCTTGTACTTTTTGTAATATTTATTATCTAACATTAAGTAAGACTTAAGAATATTTTGGCTATAAAAAAAAAGAATGATAGTAAGAAAACTGATATTGCAGGATTACAAGATGCTGAGCAAAACACGAAGGAAAATTATTTCACAGGTTTTGTTTATAAAAATCATATATTTATTTCCACAGTTTTTTCTGATGTTATGTTGTTTTTCACCTTGGAATGTTTTTCAGCTCAAAGTGGATTGATGCACAAAGTTATTATTTTCCCCTAAGCTAGCTGTACAAAGATTAACAATAACCTCATACACATCAGAGGCTTGTGAATACATTTCTTACCACTATAGCATTACTATGCTAGAAATTATTGAGATTGCCTCCTGCACAGAGCGCACTTAAGCACTGACAAGATTCTTTTTAAAAATGTAACTAGAAAAAAAGCAAGGCCTTTATATGGCAAGGTGTGTCATTCTTTTAATATTAGGGCTGTTAGAATTCCAGAATCAGGTACCAGCACATGCTTTGTCTAAAAACATCATGTGCATGAATTAGGGAATTCCCAAGTATTTCTTCTAAAACCAGCACTTTTTTTCTGGTTAATTATGCATGGTCATAAACTGTGAAATAAATCCTTCCTGGTGCAGTCTGTCAGTTCAGAAATATTCAGATCTCAAGGTTGCATTACCTTGATCCAGCTTCAGCTTCTGATAAAGAACTGCCTTCCAGATGATTGCATTTGTGCTCTACAGTATTTCTTCATTTAAATAGCAGTTTCACTTGCGAAATGCTATGCACATTTTTTTTTTTTAAGTTAAAAGAAATCAGCCTAGAGAGATGAAAAAAATCCAAGGCTAACAGGCATCTTTTACTGGAAGAAGGCACTTCAGTGTTTAAGGAGTTTCACAAGTTGAATGGATCTCTTAGGGGTGCATCCAGTTGGCCTCGTCTATCTCCCTTGCTTTTTCAGGAGTATAAAAATCAATCTTAAATAATGACTACCCAGTAGAGATTGCAGATTTCAAGGACATAAAATAAGCAGATGAATATCATTCAGCAAATAGTTCCACTGGAGGCCAATTGCTTTAGGTGTTAAGGCCAGACGGGTCCACAGACATTAACCGCAGCACCAGCAAACAGAATTTTAAAACTAGCTTATATCAGATCATTATCATTTGATTTCATGTCAGTCCAGCTATACTATAATCCCATATTTTGGAAAAACAAGCAATTTCTTCTTTCTCCAGCAATGTACAAGAAATTGTTCTTACATACACACCACTGAGTACTTTTCCCATCTTCTCTGTTTACTAACTAGATTTTGATCATGGTATTCACCACATTTGCAGCAGCTAAATATCTTGGGACTACATTTGTTTTACTCTTTTAAATTACCTACTGTGGAAAAATATTTTAGATATATTTGTAACAGTATCACAAACATTACAGCCATTTCATCTCTTTTGTGGTTTTGTGCTGTATCTGCCAGAAAAGCTGATATTGTAATTTAACCTCCTGAAGTACACATTTCTGATGCTCAGGGATCTATAGCAGTGAAACTATCAGATCAGGAGGAATAACACAACCTGTCCCATGCAGCTCACCAGTAAATGTGCCACCACTAATTGTATTCCTATCCTGACCACCTGTTGGGAAGATGGTGGAAGCATAAGGTGCTTCTATTTCATTCATAATCACTCCCTGGGGTAAGCAAGAGACCTTAGCAATAGTTACATTATTAAGAATGTAAAATCAACCTTCAGGCTTAAGAAAAATTTTCAGGCCTTCCCGGGGAAAGTATTAATAAAAAAAATTCTGCAGCTGATATTGTGAGTGCTATTAAACTTATCAATAAATCAAAGCTTTTGGAAAAATCCATTTGGAGAAACAAAACTATTATTCAAAAAAGAGATGATGTTCCACAAGCTTTGATCAAGGACATAGAATGAACATCTGCTAATGTATTTTAGAATAAATAGGCACAAGAACGTCTGATCTTTGGCAATCTAGCAGGGGATTCTGAAAACTAGATTTTTTTACAAAAAAAAAGTTCTCTGCTAATTCATTTCTTTCCTAGTTCCCTGACATGTTCTTTACAAGGTTTCCTTTAGGTTTTTCTACATTACCTGGGCTATTTCCCATAATTCCTCATGGTGTTTTTAAAATTAGTTTCTAAGGAAGCATTTAACAATGAAGCCAAACGACTTCTTAGACTTGCCTTTCTTGATTAGGGTATGTTTTCTCTATTTTTGTGAAGGCTACAGTGAGTTTTTCCACCAGGACACACCTCTATGGAAGCTTCTTGTGTGGAACCAAGAGAAAATTGCTTTTTAGCTTTGAGAGGTGCAAAAATAATTGAAATAGAATAAAAGAATTTCTAGAACTAAATAATTTTCTCATTTAGTTCACCTTGTTCTCTGATGTCTAGAAGACTATAAAGCTCTATGAAGCTTTGCATAAATCATATGTGACCTTTTTATTATGACTACTGCCTTCTCCAAGTGTAATTAATTGTTTGTTAAGATTTTGTGGAGATTTGTCCTTGTTTTAACATTTCCCAAAGTCAAAGCTGGTAAACGGTACCTATTTGGCTCATGGCTCTAGAGTGGGCCTTGCATATTGCACTTGGCAACTGAAGGAATCATGAAATGAAATTAAATTTTGCAATATGTACACATTTTTTGTATTTACCTGGTTTATACCAGTGAACTTGGATACATTTGGATGTTGGAACCCTTTGGATTCAGGTATGATTTGAGTCAAACTCTTCAAAGGCCATCAGGACTTCTGAATTTGCTATTTTGCATTTGGTAAGTCTGGTGGAAATCTGGAGAATATAGAATTAATTTTGTATCTAGATACAGTGCTATATCTTTTTGATTGCAGAATTTGGTAATGATTATATTCCCAGCTTTGAATCAAGTTCTTTATTTTCCCTATAAAATTAGTGTATTGATATAAAATAATTAAATGCATTTAAATTGCATGTGTAGGCTAAATTATACAGGAAATCTGTAGTTATCTCAAAATTACAGTAATCAATTCTGAAAATGCATATTTAAGACTGAAGCGAAAATGTTCTATGGTATGAATAGGCATCCATACATCCCTAGCTCTGACCTGAATCAACATTTTAAAATAATATAAACATGACTATTTATGACTTAATGCTATCAATAAAAATGTTATCAGAGTATGTGATTAAAAATTAATAACTACTGTCTGAATATACCGAAGAATGGGTTTTTTTCCTTTTTTCTTCTTCTTCTATCCATTATTTAGGAAAAAAAAGCATATATAATTTCCTTTTTTGTTTGTTTTAATAAATATGTTCCTTGAAATTGAATGATTATTATATCTAATATTTAATTGTATAAAATGCATTTCCAAAACTATTAATATATCTTCAGTATGATTCAGTAAACAGCTACTTCTCTCTCATTTAAATATTCACCTACAAAAATCAGCTATGTCTTTGTGATTAGTTCATAAAAAAAAATTCCATTTTTATAGATTATTCTAAGACAATTTAAGTTTCCTGCTTTTCTAAGATGTTTACCTGCCAATGAAATATCTTGAAGTCCTCTATGGCTGCCAAGGCTCCTTATCATCTGGAAGTTTGGGAATCATCTGAGCGTGCCCTCCATTTCTCACTCTGCCTAAGCTTTGTGGCCATGGAAGGAAAGGTGTCTTGTGCTGAAATAAAAAAAATGTGCAAGGGTAACAATCCTTCAAAACAAAACAGGCAAAAAATTATTGAAGAAAAAATTATGTTAATTATTCCCAAAAGTAGTAGAGTATTGTAATCTTTCAGGCATACATAAACTTTTACAGGGAATGCAGAGTAAAAAAGCTCTATTCAGATAAAGACAGATGAATGAAAAAAATGAATATGCAATTTGGATGGACACGTGAGGCCCCATACTTTACCCTAAAATTTATCATGAGCATTAAGTTGTGCAATCATTTTAAGCATATTAACATTTCATAAAACATTTGTCAGTCTCAGATTGGAAGATAATTAAACACTACACTATGCCAGCAGAATAATCACTAATACTATGAAGCCTTTATCTGAAGATACAGGTTGTACAGTCAAAGTAAATTTACACTTAATGGCACTATATTTTTAGGGGAGTTTCAAGAAAAAGAGTTTAGCACGTGGGTTCTGATGATAATGAAAATATTTCACCACTAAAAATCCTGATGTCCTTTTTGTGTGAAATATATCCCTTTAAATAGTTTTCCTACAATAAAAGTAATATCTAAAATTTGTTTCTTGCACATATTTTAATTGGATATTCATATATGAAGTGTGCAAGGTCAGTTTGGATGGGGTTTTGAGCAGCCTGGTCTAGTGGAAAGTGTCCCTGCCCATGGCAAGTGGGTAGGAACTGGATAATCTTTTAGGTGCCTTCCAAATCAAACCATTCTATGATCCTATAACGATAAGTATCTCCCTCACATAAAATTAATGAATGATACTTCACTATCCAAAATTTTTCACAAAGCAAGAATGGCAAACTAAAAATGTCAAATACATGAGTTCATACAGAGTTAAATTTTTGTCTTAGTGGTGATTAAGTATTTGCTATTTCAAGTGGAAAAAGTTTTTTAAAGAGTGAGCTTGTAAATATAAAAATTTAAATAGAAATAATTCTTCCAATTCAAGTAACATCTTTATTACATTTTTGTCAATGACAAAAATTACCCTTAACTTCTAAAATTAAGTAGTCCAATTCTACTATATACAGCTGTCTTTCAGTAGATCTATATGGGGCAGTAGTAGCTGAGAAACTTTTTTTCACTTCTGATGTCTCTCTCTTCTTTCTTTTTTTCCCCCTCAAATTTAAAAGTGTCCTTGTCTGCTTACAAAGCAAATATTCACTACATATATGTATTCACTACACACAGTAGAAAGGTAAAAGGAGCATTGAATATATTGCAATTTGGTGTTAGGCAGAAAAAATATGGTAATTGACAGCTATGTACTTTTTTCTGTGCACAAAACACTAACAGATGCAGCCATTATGTCTAGTTTTTGGCATCTGCATGTATCTGTTTGCAAAGCTAAACACAGCTTAAGAAGGTACAATACCTTTGCTGCTGTGGAGCACTGAGAGAAGAAATAACAATTAAAAAAAAGTGAATATATGACAAAAAAGGACGCAGAAAAAATACAGTATTAATCACTTATTAAGCTATTTATACTGTAAAAAAGTGGATACTGGGCTCTGTTGATTTGATTCAGTTTCCTGCCAAAGTCTAATCCTCCCAAGAAAAATGTGCCATTTCATTCTCTTAAAACTGAAATATACACAAAACAACTATTTAATGGCCACAGATGATGTAAGAACTACAGTGAATCAAATTGAAATCTAGGTTATTTGTCCCTCACTTTCGACAGACAACCAGAACCTTTAAAAAGCCAATTAATTCATGTCTTATTTAAAACTCTCCTTTCTTTTGAATTGACATGACAATGTGTAAATTTTGACTAGAATATTATTCAAGTTGTAAAATCACTCAGATTTTTTCCCCTCAGCCAGAATGCCACTGGCATTCACCAAGCAGAGAACAGAGAAACAAATCTGCTGTACAAGATCATTCAGTTTGAGTGCTTAAATGGAGACCAGTTGTACCCGAAACTCCATAACCAGTGACCTTGAGATACAAGCCTGCTTGCAAGAACCTTGGATCATTCAGAGCTCAGAAGTGATAAGTGATCTCCTCTCCTCGCAGTAATTTTTAAACAAGTGTGCTTGATCTTATGCCTTGCAGCCAGCTTTGGGCACAAATCTACATGAAGGTTTCACAAGAAGCAAAACAAAGAAATCTGAATGCTTGAGTACATAAACATGTTTATTATATTTTTTGTTGGTTACTTTGTAAGATATGCTCTGGGATGGCAACATTTTTATTTTGCCTCTGCTAGAGAAACAAGAATAAAATACTAGCCTGATCATTTTCTCTGTAAAACCTGTGATACTTGGACAGATTTCTTAAATCATCATATTTGAGCAGTTTGTATATGTGCCTGCTTTCAGAGATACCAAATTATTTTGTACCTGAAGATAAAATTACTTTAGAAATCATTTTTTTTTCAGTTATTGTTCATGCATACAGAGATATCACCTTCATGATACCACCTAAGCTGACTAGAATGATTATTTTTTTCATTTCGTCTTTTTCTTCCACAAACCCCTCGAGATAACTGTCCCACAAAGGGAAGGCCTGCGGGGATTGTTTTAGGGCAGGGAAGTGTTGAGGAAGTGAGATTGTGCAACACATCAGGGAGTGTAACTCTGAAAGGTTTGATTTGATTTCAGATCTGATTTCACTGAAGCAGAGGACACAGTCATCTTCAGAGTTTACTTCTGTTCTTCTTTATACTTGTGTAAATCCAAAGAAATAAGTGAAAATTGAATTCCAACAGAATTATCTAACATAGAATCCTTCCTACAGTTACTCTATCACCTCAAGACCATATGTTGTTATCCTCATTCTGAAGACATTCAATTAAAAAAGTTCTGAGACATGAAAATTTTATCATTGTAATAAATCTTAAATCTTGGCCTTGACTACTTCTGTAAGTCCCTGTTTTAAAGGGATTAATGATATCTGAAGAATAATTATTTATCTTGAAGTTTAATTGTTCTTAAAGGAGCTGGTCTCTAAAGCAAGCACTAAGGTAATATACAGAGAGTCAGGTACTGCGCTGATGATATTTCATTTGAATACTGATGTTTTAGTAGCTGCAGCAAGTCCCTGGTGTCGTCAGTGATTTTTGGCACCTTTGGCACCAGAAACACTGCAGATGGGTTATACACAACACATGCCATTTTGCACTCAATTTTCTCCCACTGACTAAAACTGGAAGTCCAAGGTTTGTTCTCTTACTTGTATTGCTGTGAAGAAGTTATAACTTTACCAAAGTCCAAAGTCACACTTCACAAAGAAAAGAAAATGAGACTTGTCCTTTGTTGAAGCTGCAGAACAGTAACACAAGGAAAAGAAATGAATACAAAGGGGTTTTTTGCTCTTCCCTGTAGTAATCTATAGTTATCTTTTTTTAAAAGCAATCTCTGTATGCTAGAGTTCAAACCTGAGTTCAGCTTCAAACTGTTTATTCTAGTGCAATTCCAATACTGCAGGCACTTCTGGAAAGCAGCCCAGGTGGGTTTAAGCATAGTAAACTGCAAAAAAAGTAATTTTTCAGGTATTGCTGACCTCTAAAAAAAAATATTAATATTTATACAATAGTTTATTTATCTTTCCAATTTTTATTATACAGAGATACAGAAGCATAAATCCTTCACTAAGACAGAACTTGCCTTCTGATGCACAAATAAAAGAATATATTTGTAAACACCTAAATTAAATTTCTCCCTTTCCATTGCAAGAGAGGAAGTCCTTCTACATTTGAATGCAAATATTCTGTTATATACTATATCACTTTGAAACACATGTTTCTTCTTTTTCTCGAAGCACTCACTTGTGGCCACTGGCTCAGGGAGTCATGGCTATTCCCTGCTTTCTATTAGAGAGAATGCTTTCCAGTACAACAACTATAAATCCTAGACAAGCTATTATTGTCTGTCTACGTTAACTTGCCTTTTTTGCTTTGCTTCTAAAACTTCAGATTATTTATCTTAATGAGGTAATCAGATGATCACACAGTATTCTTAAATGCCATTCATAATCTGTGCATATTTTGCAATGATTGTGTAAATGCATATTTTATTTCAAACTCAAAATATTTCTGCATATCAAGAAAATATGAAATCTCTTTCCAGAGAAAGGCATTCAATAGAAAGAGAAGGGGTAAATTTATCAGATTTTCTTTGTTCTTTGGTACATCTCAGGAACTGAATATATATTTTTCATTGTCAAAGTATTGCTTTACAAACCCAAAGTGTGTGAACTATGAAGATTTTCCACTTTCTTTCCACTTCTTAGAGTTGGAGGCAATCTCAAGGCTGGTTTAGTTTATGAGAGTTGAAAACAGTTCCTTAGAAAGAGGAATCCTGATTGGGCTGCAGACTGCAGGAAATAAGCAAATGCAGTGAAACGATTTAGGGTCTTTAAACACCAGGTTGTGAAAATAACCTGCTTGCTGTTCCTAATACTAAGAATCAATGCATGATAACAACAACAACAACAACAAAAAACAACCAAACAAAAAAACCACCAACAACAAAAAACTAAACTTGAGGTGGAGGCACGTAGCTGGAAAAAAGGATTTTGCAGATTGGTTGATGAGAGTTGGGACACTTATGAATGGATGAGTAGAAGAGGTTCTGGAAAAACAAGAACAGCATGCTAATTCCTTTTTTTAAGGAGGAGTAAGGGAAAGATATGACTTAAAGGTAAATAAGAGACAGAGCTCAGGGTTCAGTTTGCTAAGTGTAGGTAACTAGTGCCGACTAATTTTTCATGTCTCGCTACAAAAAGCATTGGAAATATTGTCAACTTGTAAGAAACAGAAAAATAATTACTGTAAGCCTTTCTCTATATTTATTTTGTGTTCCAGAAGCCCTTCCCTGACCCTGAAACTTCTGCTTAATTTCTTACCAAGGCAAAGATCCTAAGGAAGTTGATCTTATGACAAAAAAACTGTTGTGCATAAGTGTAACTACTGAAAGTACTGTACATTGTGCATAGCTGAAAAATTGAAAACTCATTGAGAAAGGGTTGTTGTTTTGCATATGGTTTTGCATGAAATATTGAGTGGTTTTAATTTTTGCCTTCATTATTGTAACAGTGCAAAATGTGTAAGAAAACTTACAACGTGATTAAAACTTACAAATTGTTACAGATACCACTACATGAGATAACTGATAAGAATATACACAATGAAACAGAAACTTGTGCTTATTTCTACCTGACAGAAAATAGGCTAAAATTTAAAATACCATGATATAGTAGCCATACCAAGCAATACAAGCAGAAGACAATAAGTCAATATAGTACACTTTAAAAAAAGTCTTTGAGTAATCAAATATTGCTAACTCTTGATTAGCACAAACCTTTTTATATACTTACAAAAGAGATAGGAAAAATGACTGCTTATTTCAGATAAAAAGTATTTATAAATATTCACATTATGAATACACAGACCTCAGCCTAATAAATTTTCTTACTTTACATTCATATTCTGTAGATTTATCAGTGTATTCTGAAATAAACAGACACAATATTAAAAAGCACATTTTCTTAATTATTCACTTTTAAAAATATGGTACAAATCAACTTATCTGTACTTGATTCTTTGGATTGCAAAACATTTTAGGTTATATTTTGCTTAATGCTCCACAGTGCTTAGTCAGTTTGGCTTGAAAGGGAACATTAGTGACAACGAAGAAGAAAAGATCAAGCGAACTCAGCTGAGATCTCTATATACATATCAGTGAGTGTTTATCAGGAAATTCAGGCTCAGTTTCTGAGCTGTTCTGCTGGTATGGCTGAGACCTTTTTTGTTCTTTTTCTTCCCTATGCTGAGGGAATTTGACCTGAATATACTTTTTCTATTTAAGGAGGCTGTCCAGAAAGATCCACCCCAGGATTTTTCATTACTATGGAGACTGGGGCATATGTGTATGAAAAGAGGATGGCAAAGCAGCTGCAGTGGTAACCTGTTACAATACTCTCTCTGCATGGCAGTTTACTTTTAATAACTCCACTTTTGAGTACGGTCATGACAATGTGGACAGTTTTGACTCAGTGACTAAAAAGCAATACATCATGCATGTGGCTGTCAGTGATAGTTTTGTCTTTAGCCCTTGAGGTTTTGGTAAACCAGACAGAGAAACTGCAGGAGATCAGCAATAGCCAAGTCCCACAGAGGGATGACAGTTGCAAGAGCGGCATAGGACACGTTGTTTCTGATGCTGGTAGGGCTGTGTATATTTGTGTCCCTAAACCATGACAGTTTGTCAGAGAGGGTCATCTTGCAATTTTCAGAATATGCTTCTGAATGCCTTTAAAATTAAGAATGGCAACAGCAATAATATTGCAATCTTGAATGATATGGACATAAACAGTCATGAACTGGCCCATAAGGTATGACTCCTAATAACACAGACCTCAAAATATCTGAGAATCGCTTCACCCGTGCAACCTGCTAGACTAATGAGAGAGATGGAAGAAATGCGCCATATACTCCAGGCATCGCTATAATAATTTTATATTCAATGAGCACATCAATAACTGACATTATATAATATAAAATTATGCATTATATGTAGATAATATATATTATATATAATATTGACAGGTATAATCACAACACAATTAAGTGAAGAGGGAAATTCTTTTCCAAAAAACAGTGTGGTTAGTAACTAATGCCACTAAGAGAATGCAACTGATCATTCATTAATTCATCTAGAATTATGCATAGCAGTTAGAGCGTAGCAAAGCAAAAGGTACACACTAAGAAATAAATAGATTTTATTCCCTGGAGAAACTGCTTTACAATAACATAATCACTAGAATCTGGACCAGGAGAGCCTACCTGTGTGTTAATAGTAAGTCAGACTTCAGAGTACTTCAGCCAGAAACCTATTACGATCAGTAGCAAAAATATAATAAATATCGGAGTATGTTTATCACCTTGGGTTTGTCTTTTTCTTTCCTTTTTTATGCACTGTCCCATATTGGAAATCAACCTGTTTCATTTAATTAAATAAACACTGTAAATAGCAGATTTAACAGAGAATTTTGAAGATGAATATGTCTACGTCTGCAAGAAGAACATGAACAAATCACATCCCCAGTAAAACCAGACTAATTGTAAAATATCGGGAAAAAGAGGGCAGGTTCTGCTTGTAGTGAGAAATTTGATGATAGAAGGAAGAGAACAATCAATTAATGAGTATGTTTATGGCATGTTATTTGCTGGTTCTGCGAGCAATACATGCTAAGCACACTTAGCATGTCTCCTGATAGCCCTCTGTGCCTAAAGCCCTTTCTAGCACACATCATACTCAAAATTCATCTGCTTCTCATAAAACCAGTGTTGCCCAGTAAGATGACAATGCATCAAGTTATAATAAAATCTAATACCCTCTTGGTGGTGCCTTAGTCTGCAGATTTATAGATGCTGTAAACCCTCAGTGCAGATAAACTCACAATGATTATGTTTTCCACAGTTCAAGGGCCTTCAAACATGGGTATCCTGGGATCTCCTTTCCCCAAAAGACATCATCTGTGAACTGTGTATGAAATCCTCAGGGTAGATAGCACAACATAACCATCACAACTGTCATAAATGGCTCAGTTTCTGCACAACCAAGAATCACAAACACCTTTGGCTGGTCCCTGAGCTCTTGCAGCATCAAAATAAACTGCTTATCTCATTGGCTGAGTATTCTGAGACTCCAAGGGGTAGCAAAATATTAGTATTTTACATATCTGTGTACAAATGATAAAGATCCATTTCACCTGGTTTGGAGTCAGGACCATGCCTTTTTGTATTGTTTTGGTCTGTTGGGCAAGGAAAGAGCACAGCCTCGTTCAAGATGCACACAGAACTCCAGCTTACATCCACTCAATCATCTGCAGTATCAGCTCAGCCTCATAAATAAGGTTTATTCCTCTGTGGCTAGAACATTGGTTATTCTAGCCAATAGCTATCCAAGACAGATTTCACAGACAGCAGTACATACACTTGTTATTCACACAGTAGAAAAAGATGTTACTTTCATTTTTTACAATGTCCTCTGCCATCCCCCATGGAAATGTTATTTTCTTAAAATGTATACAGGTGAAGAGGCTGGAAATTAAATTTTAAAAAATACAATTTTTTTGAATCAATCTTTTTCCTTTTCTCCAAAACCAAAACCTCGGAGAAAAAAAAAACACCCAAAAAACATATTAGTTGTCATACACTTTTGCCCTCATACGTCCTCTTCCATTTTAACTCAGTAAGTTTGCTCCCACTGCCAGAAAGCTATCAGCAGAGACCAAGGGATGGGCACACGCCAAAAAGAGCCTCTATTAAACCCAATAGAAAAACTTCTGTAAAAACATGCCAGTGGTTTTCTTCATGCATTTTGTACCTTGTTATAAAATATTCTTACTCTTCCATGCTGCTTTTCTGCTAAGGGGCAGCCCATCTGTCCCCACAACTATAGCCTGTGTGGGAGAAAGACTTTGAATAATCCCCTTTGTTCCTACCAAGGTAAAAAACCATGTAATAGCTGTCAAAGCACAGCAAACCAAGAGATACACACCAAGAAATAATACTCACACAGGGAAAAAAAAGTGAACAAACCAACTATATAATTGTAAATAATCTATTACAGCTCTGACAAACCAAACAGCAAAAAAAAACATGTGGTCATACTGAATTTCCCACCACCCTTCCAAAAAGCGATCAAATACTCAGCTAAAATTCAGTAAACTCAAGAATGACACTTGGCAAATCCGTTCAGAAACAGGTAAATGTGAGGTGTAGGGGTAAAAGACAAGGAATTAAAAATACATGAGGTGTCTATATGAGAAGTAGTGGTGATGGTTATGCTGAGGCTTGGAGAAGCTCTGCTCATCCTCATTCTCTTCCTGGATGCATTGCCATACCACCTTTCTTACTAACATCCTCTCTGCTATACTGACACAATCCTTCCAGGAATCAAGGGTGTGTATCTTAATTCTGTGGTGTATTTAAGAAAAAGAGGCTGAGAATCTCTCACCTCAAATCCATTGTCATCCCAAAGTGGTTAATTACATTCACATTTGGTTTCAATCAGTAGCCAATATTCAGCAATATGTATGCAGTTCAGAAGCTTGTCCAATATATACATTTAATGGTCAGATGGACACAGTCCTTAAAGGCAGTATGTACACCTTCTATGCACTGTGATTGTGAGCACCGCTTTTAATATCCTCAGGTTTTGTAGTGCTGGTCCTAAAGATATATTTTTGTCATAAGAAATTTACAAATGCCATGACTAATTCTAGGAAAAAAGAAAAGGCCACGCTGAAATGAGCAACAAAAGTGAAAAAATACCAAAAAATTCTTTAAACAAAGTTTTGTTTCATTTGCCTTTTTTTTTTTTTTTACTGCTATAAATCAAAAAATATGTGAATGAACAAGATGTGCTGGGGCCCCCGACATAAGAAAGATGAGGACCTGTTGGAGTGATTCCAGAGGGCCGCTAAGATCATCAGAGGGCTGGAGCATCTCTCCTGTGAGGGAGG
The DNA here is from genome assembly GCF_003031625.1 of Empidonax traillii. Taxonomy (NCBI): domain Eukaryota; kingdom Metazoa; phylum Chordata; class Aves; order Passeriformes; family Tyrannidae; genus Empidonax; species Empidonax traillii. Next base: position 163,671 of record NW_020956258.1, on the reverse strand, counting down.
GCTGAGAGAGTTGGGGCTGTTCAGCCTGGACAAGAGAGGGCTCCAGGGGGACCTTATAGCAGCCTTCAAGCACCTAAAGGGGGCCTACAAAGGAACTGGAGAGAGACTTTTCACAAGGGAATGCAGTGATAGAACAAGGGGAAACAGCCCCAGGAAGGCAGGCTTAGATTAGATATTAGGAATAAATTCTTTGTTGTGAGGGTGGTGAGGCACTGGGACAGGTTGCCAAGAGAAGTTGTGGACTCCCCATCCCTGGAGGTGTCCAAAACCAGGCTGTAGGGGCTTTGAGCAGCCTGGTCTTGTGGAATCTAGTGCATGCTCAAGACTTGTTAGGATTTCTGGATACAATATTTTTGCAAATAATTAAAGTCAAACAGTAAAGTTTTTTTTTTTTTAACTGAATATTATATTTGGTCATGTTCAATAGGCCAGCACAGTTTAGTCATAATCCTTTAGGACTATATGTTTACAAACACAAACATAATTTATGCAAAAAAGAAGCAGAACAGTGAATGCGAAAGAGCCCCTGCAAACAAAAACATGGTAAAGATGACAGTGTGAGAAATTATGAATTATAGTAATTTGCAAATTTCATACAGAAATTGTATTTTTTTTCTAAATTGATACACATAATTTTGCATGTAACTGAATATTTGAAATGAGAGGACTTTTGAACATCCTTTTGTTTAAGATTCTGAATATGAAGGCAGATTCTGCAGAAATACCATATGGCACAGGGAGGGACTGATGGGTTGTAGGCAGCAAATTATAAGATGATAGTAAAAGAGATACAGTTACCTGAAATCCTCTTACATTTTGGAAAACTGTGTGTACCATTTAAAACATAGATGTCCTAATTAAACATTATGCAAACTGTAAATGTGTGTGCTAACATGGTAAAAACTGAGGATAGCCATTAACTTTTCAGTTCTTATTCTGGCATGTAGATGGTGTCAATGTTGATGACTGTGTGAACATGCTCAGTAAATTTCTGTGCATATCAGACTAGTAGAGTAGTCTGATGGCAGCTGATTAATGTCTGGAAACTATTGTGCTAAGCAAAAATACTACTTTTATTCTAACTCCTATCTTATAATTTAGCAGATTTACTTCAAGTTTGGGAGATTTTTTAATGTTTGAGGAGTCCCTCTGTATTATTGTTTCAATGAGGGGGAAAAAAGGCACACTTTTAAAGAAGAGTTGAACTGGTAGTTAGTCTAGCATATATGTACTATAAACTAAAAACTTGTTATTGGCAAAAAATAACATCTTAAATCAGATACTAATTAAATTAGGAAATCCAGATCATCTAGCACTTTCAACTGAAGCCAAGATAGGCAAGAACATGGAAATACCTAGACGAACTTTAGTGAGACATGTTTTACTCTCCTAGTTCATCATAAGAATGACTTTCGCTTGTCTATTTTCTCCTCTGGGGAGGATAAAGAGGACAAGACTTGCTAGTAATTTCTGAGTGACAACAGATTTTCTTACTTTTATCTTTTGCTGAGAAGTATTTAAAGCAAGATTTACTTTTTTTTTAATTAATTTTTATTAAATATTAAATGTACGTACTCACAAAATGTAGGGATTGTAATGTTATTTTTTAATAAACTAAAAAAAGGTAAAGTATTGCTTCAATAATTTTCAGTAGTAACTGAGTCTATCATTCCTAATTATTAAATTAAGCCTGAAGAACTTGGATGTATTTCTAATGTAAGACTATAGCACTATTATTACTATTTATGTTTCTCATAATTTTGTGAACACGTTTTCTCTTCTGAACAGAATGAAACCTTAAATTTGAAAACAATTGCAGTATCGTTAGAAATATGCAGGTTCATTAAAATCATAATAGAAACAACTAAATTGCCCCAGGACTACTAGATAAGATTAACCATAAGGTTCTTGTCTTTGGTCTTTTCTACTAATTACCTAATTATATATTCACTATTATCAGAATGCTATTCATCTTTTCCTTGAGAAGAAATACCTCCTCACTTGTTTCCACAGGAGGTATGTAACGAGCTTTTCTAGGGTTTTTAAGTCAAACTACCCATCTGAAGGCCAATATCTGTCCCAGTGCTTGTTCAATCTTATTGTTTCCCTCTCTCTGGAAAGGAAGAACACTTTCTTTACTGACTCTCTTTTATCTTGAATTTGTGCTTCACAGTAATGATTTTTAGCTTTTATATATCTGATAGAAAGGGAGTTGAAATTGAAAGAGATTGATCTGCTAGAAAAAGACAACTCCTGTTTATCAGATTTCTGGCTTTTATGACCTCCAATTTATTCATTTTGCACTCTGTAGATTTGCTGGAAAAAGAAAAAACAACCTCTCTTCCCCCTGCGAATACCTCAACACCTCCTTTCCTTTTTCACCTTCTGTGTTTCCTCTTTGCCTTGAGTATAAATATTTGAAAATCCATCCCTGGCAGGGCTGCACAAATCGAAAGGCAACATGATGCTCTGTCAGTGGTCCTTTAGTGCACCAGGACCCACAAGCCACCCTTCCAGCATAATTTTTAACCACTACGTCTCTCAATGGGAATAATTTTTCAGAAATGCCAGTAGAAGTAACAGTTGTGATATATTTAATATATAAACCTAGTAGAATATACTATTTGATAGTCTTTTCTGCCTTGAACATCATTATCTAATGCTAAATGGAGTCTCCAAAGCAGAGTAATTAGTGATTAGAGGATAATTAGTAATCTGGTGCGGCCTTACTGCTGTGGCCTGTAGGTATGAAGCAATTCAGTAAAATAGAAAAAAGCCTTTTAATTCCTTTTGAATTTCTACAAAAGAACTGGAAATGCTTCTTGAGATGCTGTATACATCTAGACAACACTCGTCTCTCTGTAGATGCTGGTATAAAAGCTACCTGATGCTAGCGTAAAAGCAGCCTGAAACTTTTCCCAGTGTAGGGAGTCTTTGAAGATCATGGCTATTTTAGAGGATAAAGTGAGAGAAGGTTGGTCCAGAGAAATTCAGCTTCCAAACAGTTTGCAGATTTTGTCAGGATACCTCGGGGTTGTCCATAGCAAGTGGTGGCAGATCCTGACAACCAAGGCCCATCTCTCTCCAGCCAGGGACATCAGGGCAGCCTCAGCCCCTGGCATTGGGCACCTCCTTGGGGACAGGGAGGGGCAGAGGCCCAACAGGGTCACCAGTGCACAGGTGGGCCGGGCTCAGCAGGGCAGGGCAGGGCTGTAGGGAGCTGGAGACCAGCCCTGCCGCAGCATCACTGGGCCAGGCTGATGGTCCCAGGGGGCTGATGGGGCCCTGGGGAGGACAGGGGAAGCCTGGAAGGGCTGGTAGTGGTACCCTCAGGGACATGGAAGTTTTAAAATATCTGTCAGCTGTACTGTAAGAGGTGCTGAAATAAGCACAAAAGAAAAACCATTTCCTCCTCCTTATTTCTTGGTATGATGTCATTTTGTGGAATTTGTTTTGTATGTCAATCTGTAAAATACAGATATGTGTAATAATAATAGCTTTTTACTTCTGAACTACTCTAAGACGTGATTCTTGAGGTTGTCTTGTGCAGGACCTGGAGCTGGAACGTAATGATCTTTGCGGGTCCTTTCCAATTCAGTATATTCTATGATTGCTACAAAGGCCAAGTAGAAGTAAACTAGATGCTATTATATTTCTGTTACATCAGCAGTACCATCAATGAATCCTAACTTTCAAAACCTGTTTATTTTATTTTTTTAATCTTTGACTGACAGGTACTTCTCCCATGCATGGTCGTTTATTGTTGACGAAAAGAAATGTTGAACAGTGCTTACACCTCACATAAGATTATTTAGTATCTAGTGCTTCTGTAATACTACACTCCAAAAAGAGATATTAAGTTGAAGGCAGATTTCAGAACAGGGAGAGGAGCAGGGAGTTATGGATGTGGTTGGACAGCTGACTAAACACAAGATCTAGCTGTGCATTTGCCGTCTCCAGACCGAAAGCATCCAAACAGGTCTCACCCTGTCTGCTCAACAAGTGCTTTTTCAATAGCAGAGCACAATGGCACAGCTTCTTTCCATGCCCTACTAGCTGTCAGCTGTCTAAGGATTTCAAAATTAGGAAGGAGAAGTTGATGGTAGCTTCTGAATTTTCAGTGTAGTCCAGTCCTAAAAGACCAGAAAGAGAGCATGTTCTGAGACACCTGTGACTTTTGATGGGAAAATGAAGTGCAGTCCTATTTCATTTTCCAAAAATGCTTCTGGGTACTTTTCCTCAGGAAGCAATTCTGTCTGTGGATAGAGAAGCAACATTGAGAAGGGTCATCACAAAGAACTGTGATTTCCAATGCAGAATCATAAGTTTCCATACTTGTTCTAAACATGTCATTTTCAGTGTGCTCCCTGCTGGGACAATTAGTTTCTCTCTTACATTGCAGAGAGCAATTAAGTAATTCATGCAATATTTTCCATTGGTCAGCTGCCAAATCAGTATTTAAATACAGTATCACACAAGCAACAGCATAGCATAAATATCACATCTTACTTTCTTCTTCAAGTACAATTCCTCTTAGAAAACATCCATTTAAATGGAAGCATTGTCCTCCATCTGATTCAAAAAAGAAGTGCTGGCTCTGGGTGTGATGTGCATTTAAATTTAAAGACTAGAGATAAGTATTGTTTGTATTTTAACAAGAAAGAAATGTAAATCTTAATATGATACCCCTGATAACCACAATTCTGACAAAAGAAATCTTGACAAAATGTACCAATCGAGAAAATACCAGAATGAATGAAATGGAATGTAATGGCCAGTCTCTTCGCGAACGAAG
>NW_020956258.1:156056-158418 GCF_003031625.1 Empidonax traillii | reverse complement strand
AGGTGAGACACAGTGTGCGCGGAACTGAGCCCACCCTTTAATCCTGAGGTTCATCTGCCGGGGCCAAGCACGCTTGGACGGTGGCAGCGAGGTCCTCAGGACGTAGATGGATTGCCTTACAGGGCTAACGAGCTCCATCTGCCCGGGGAGGGGCCCCGACCGGGACTCGAACCCGGGTCTCTGCAGTGATAGTGCAGTGTCTTTTCCCCTGGATCACCAGGGGCTCCCATGAAATGGAATAAGAATCAGTTCTTACATATAGTTAATGGATGCTAGTGTACAAAATCTATGACCTCACTGCCAGATGCAGTGTTTATCAGCTATCAAAACCAGACACACACAAAGATGTTTATTACAAAATAAAATAAAAATAAAATAAATAATAAAAATTTCTATCAAAGTGTACACTTACCTAAAGAAAGTACAGATATTCTGGAACAGTTCTATAATATTGCCTTTGGAGGACTGTTAAATAGTTCACAAGCATTTTATTATATTTGACAACTAGTTCAGCTTAAATTTCAAATCGATTTTGTTTTCACCAATGCTTAGCACTGTTTATGAATTTTCTGATTTAGAAAAAGCACTTCTGAATTCAATATCGGTATTTATCATGTAAGGGTCTTATCAGTTAGCTACTGGCATGAAGGTTCCACAGTACTATACAGAAAAAAGGTGGCAAGCAAACCATCTGTTTGTCACTCAATTCATGCAATCAAAGATGTCTTCATCCCACTGATGGCAGTGTGGACATCTCCAGGGAGTATACACGGATGACTGCTGCACCAAGAGCAAGTAAATCCTCGAGACAATACTGAGAACACAAAAACATATTCCTGAATTTTAATCTGCAACTAGGACTAAAGTTTATAAAATTCTTTAATCTTTTTTTCATTGACAGTGTTGCCCAGCCCTCTGAACAACAACTGGGAATAACTGAGACACAGTATGCTCCTAGTTCCTAGCCTATTTCCTGGATTCCTTTTGCAAAACATAACAAATGACAGGTTCTTTATCAAAATATTTCCTCTAGGGTACTCCTGATCTTTGTGGTTGTGAAAGGGGGGAGAAACAAACTCTCAACTGTCCAGACTTAGAAATTTCCAGTTTGACTTATCTAAATGGGAAAGCTTTTTAAATTTTAAGAGCCACAGAGGTTTTTCAAACTGATTTCCTGCTGGTCAGATTTCTTCTGTCAAAAAAATATTTCCTCTATACTCTCAGGAATTCAGACTACATACATACTGTGTTTTTGTGAACTGAATTGGTTGTTCCTGGCATGGGAGAAATTCTTTTCTTTGGCAGGCAAGGGAAAATCTAGTCAAACTCTTTTGAAGTCAGTGGGGCTATGGCAGTGAAATGAAAATCAAAGAGGGATTCATTAACTGTAGCTCTGCCAATTTTTAATTTTTTTTTGTTGTTTATTTATTTCCTTGTGAACCCAACTATTGCATAACCTTTAAAAGAAAAGCCTCTTCAGAGCACACAGAATATCACTTTCTTATACTTGATGGGATTAATGTTTTATCTTTGCACAGAATTATGCTGAATTACCTATCTCTCCTGTAAAATAAAAAGGTATATTAGCTCCATTCCCTAAGATTCTATTTTTCTTTCCATCTTGGTCTTTTCCAGAATATTGTTAAAAATGGAAGATGATTCATATCATTTGTGTATATTTGAGACATTTGTTCCTACACGTAAAAATGGAAGAGAAAATCAAACTTCTGGTTGCAGTCAATTGTACATATAGAATAGTGAAATAGTGAAATTAAGGGTAAGTATGTGTTTGAAAAAGGCAAAAAAAGAATGAAGCTATATTCAAGCAATAGGAATGGTAGAACAAAAAAAGCCTTCTGACAGATGTTAAGTGATTAGCAGAGTGTCTCTTTACATGGTGATACAGGAAATGAGGGAGCCCCTGGTGGTCTAGTGGTTAAGGACGTGGCGCTGTCACCGCCGAGGCCCGGGTTCGATTCCCGGTCGGGGCCACTCCCCGGGCAGATGGAGCTCGTTAGCCCTGTAAGGCAATCCGTCTACGTCCTGAGGACCTCGCTGCCACAGTCCAAGCTTGCTTGGCCCCAGCAGATGAACCTCAGGATTAAAGGGTGGGCTCAGTTCCGCGCACACTGTGTCTCACCTAAAAAAATCCAATGCGCAGGCTGGAAGGTTTAAAGACCTTCCCCGGTTCTTCGTTCGCGAAGACTGGCCAACACACACACACAGGAAATATATTTAATAATTTTAGTCTCTTGTACTTTTCCTTACAAAACCCCCACTAAGGACAGAGCAACTCTTCCTGGAAGGTAAGGCTGAGCCCAGAGAGTTCCTGCTACTGAAAATGTAAAATTGGAAACTGCAA
>NW_020956258.1:101429-155578 GCF_003031625.1 Empidonax traillii | reverse complement strand
GAAGGTGGAAAGACCTTCCCCGGTTCTTCGTTCGCGAAGACTGGCCAACACACACACACAGGAAATATATTTAATAATTTTAGTCTCTTGTACTTTTCCTTACAAAACCCCCACTAAGGACAGAGCAACTCTTCCTGGAAGGTAAGGCTGAGCCCAGAGAGTTCCTGCTACTGAAAATGTAAAATTGGAAACTGCAAAAATAGCAGCCTATTGTATTTAGGATATTTGTACCAAAGAGAAGGCTCAGTCTTTTCACATAACAGATACATTGGAATGGATTTTGTGACCTCTACAGGAATAAGGAGAGTCTGGAAAACTTACTTTATTTCATAATCTACCTCTCTCTTTACAATGAAAGAAAGTGTAAAAGAACAGAGTACATTTAACTCCCTTTGTCTTTTCCAATTTTAGGCACAAACTTGCATAATTCTTACAGTATTTTTCATTTTCAGCACAAAAGTGATCTCAATTTCAAAATTAGGATAAGGAGACATTTATTACAACTGTTCTCATTTTTCCAACTTCTCATACTCCTGTACTCAGGAAAGCACCCAGGTAGGTCTATGGCATCACTCTCCTTATGGGAGATCATGTCTGACTGTGTTCTAATCTAACCTGCAACACATTTTCTGTATCCTATTGAAAGTTTTTATCTCATCTCACTGTAAAAAAAACAGAACAGACTGCTAACAAAAACCCACTCATCAATAATAGTAGCTGCAATGTATTTTACACAGTACTGTTTAAATCCCTTTTGTCAAAATTAAAAGCTTTTTGCACCAGCTGAAGTAAACCGGGATTCTCAAATATTAAATAATGCAAGTCTATTAAAATTTATTTTTCTGGCCCATATCTTACCCCAGAGGTTGGTTGGGCACTGGAACAGGTTCCACTGGGAAGTGGTCATAGTGCCAAGCCTGCCGAAGTTCAAGTAGCATTTGGATGATACTCTCAGGCACATGGTGTGACTCTTGGGGATGGTCCTGTGCAGGCCTAAGGGTTGGACTCAGTGATCCTTGTGGAATCATCAAATCGGCATATTCTATGATCTTTCAGGTGTATAGTAAAATACTGGTATCTTTCTTCTCTCTATAGTATGGAAATGTAGGTGCCACTATAAATTAATCCTGTCAAGCAAACACCTTGAAATTCACAAGTCCATGAATGCATGGTTTGTCAGATCCTAATTTAAAAAAAACAAAACCAAAAAAACCCAAAAACAAAACCACAAAAAAAAACCCAAAACAAAACAAAACAAAAAAAAAAACCACAAACCCAACAAGCAAACAGCAACAAAAAAACCACCCAACACTAAAACAATAAAAACCACAGGTACTGTATTTATTTTTTTTTTAACCTTGGAACTCCTTCTTTTTCACTGAGTAAAAAACTCTAGAGAGGATTTCTCACTTAAAAAAAAAAAAAACTTTCCCACATCTGTATTATAAGGGAGCCTTTTTCTTTTAACACAAAGGACCATCTTCCGTTCTTGTTTCCACATTGACAAGTCTGAACCTATGAGAACTGGCTCCTGGTAAATAGACATTTGTGTCATAAACTGATATTCTGACTACATAGAAAATAATTGTTTTGCACAGGTTTCACTAGATGCACATGTGAGAATGTGAGTTAGCTTCAAGAGATATGGGTGTAGAGGGAAAAGATAGAACAGTTGATGTGAAGCTTCTCTTATCATGTGTGTTTTCTGAGTTGTTTTTTGTGCTGTACAATACCTCCACAAACACACATGGTCTCTTTATCTTCTTTGGGCCCAAGGTGTGTTGTTATGGTATTCTGGAATTCTGTTCTTCACAACTTGTGAAGAAAACAATTGATTAACATATTTGTTATAGAAGGTGATAATTCCTAGTTGGTATTTTCAGTTAAGACAGAATTCAGCTCAATGTGTAAGTCATAGTACTCCCCAGAACTTTTTTTAGGAGGCAGATATCACCTTTTAAGTCACTCTTACATTTCCCCTCTGCTTTTCAGCATCATGCTTTCATCAGACACACACACATGAAGAAGAAGGTAATTTTCAATAACCGCAAAAGAAATATTAATATAAAAACTGCATAAATGATTATATTATTAATTTAATACTTTTATTTTCCAAATAAATTTGAGCATACAACATAATACAGAGAAATTCTTGGTCTTATGGTTTCAGTCGCAATATCTGTTATTTTATTCCAAATGAAGGAAAGGGACAGACATAATTGCACATGCAAGTTTTCCCTTCATAGGTGAAAATTAATGAAAACCTTTCGAAACTTTGAGAAAAGAAAAATAACTTTATCCTTTTACATCTGTAAAAGCAGGAGCAGGGAAGTGATCCTTCCCCTGTACTCAGCACTGGTGAGGTCACACCTGGAGTATTGTGTTCAGCTCTGGGCCCCTCAGTTCAAGAAAGACATTGAGGTGCTGGAGCGGGTCCAGAGAAGAGCAATAAGGCTGGTGAAGGGACTCGAGCACAAGTCCTATGAGGAGAGGCTGAGGGAGCTGGGGTTGTTTAGTCTGGAGAAGAGGAGGCTCAGGGGTGACCTCATCACTCTCTACAACTCCCTGAAAGGAGGTTGTGGCCAGGTGGGGGTCTGTCTCTTCTCCCTGTCAATCAGCAATAGGACAAGAGGGCACAGGCTTAAGCTCTGCCAGGGGAGGTTTAGGTTGGATATTAGAAAGAAGTTCTTTCCAGAGAGAGTGATCCGGCATTGGAATTTCCTACCCAGAGAGGCGGTGGATTCCCCATGCCTGGAGGTTTTTAAGATGAGGCTGGATGTGGCACTAAGTGCCATGATCTAGTAATCACAGTGGGATTGGATCAAGGGTTGGACTTGATGATCTTGAAGGTCTCTTCCAACCCAGTTAATTCTATGATTCTATGATTCTGTGATCTGACTTAGGAACAGATCTTGTATTTGATAAAATATTGCTGGGGCTTCAAATTGTATTTCTTTTGTTTTTTTATTTTGTTTGTTTGTTTTTAATGCTGTGCTACTTTTTACTCCTTGTATTTTTTGTTCCAACTATCAAACTCAGAACATAGCTTTTAACTCCAACATATTTGATAATCACAGAAGAAAGCTTAAAGGCATGATGATAGAGAAGTGCTGAAAGACCTTAAATTTGCTGAACTTACTTCAGTTTGTGATCTAAGGAGTCTAGAAGATATAACTGCTCATTCTCAATATTTACTTATCCGGTAAATCTCACAGGAACTGAAGTGCTAATCTCTAATATTTTAAAATTTAAAAGAAAAAAACTCCAAAACAATAAAGAGAGAGAATACAAAGCTTCAGAAGACTGAAGTCTCACTAGGTTAAGGATTTTGTTAGGCTGATTTCAAAATGATTCCTAAGTACACAGATATAAAAATTGATCCTAAATTAAGACTTAAATCCTAGTCTAGTTAAAAGCAGAAGAAATATTTCTACGAAATAACTCAGGCAGAAACCTGACAATTTTTTTAATGTTTTCTGGAGCAGGAAAGTCCTTCCATACAGTGAAAACTTCTTTGTAAGCAAACCGAGGAAATTTGCATTCAGTAACCACTTGATAATAGAAAATAAAATACCCTGTGCCTCATAGTAGGAAGGTGATTCAGTTCAGGTTTTGTACACATCTAAGAAATAAGAATAGGAACTGTATTTTCTTTGTGTCACTTGAAAAATAGAAATCTCTTCAACAAGAATGATGCACAGTTGTTCTTCTCATATGAAGCTGAGATAAGGAGGAAACTGTAAGTGTAGGAGAACTGCATTTGAATTTAAGTCATTGTATTATCGAGAATTATTGAAACATAACAATTAAGTGATACGTTTTCTTCATTCACTTACCTACTGAATTCAAGTCTTAATATCAAGGCGTCTTTTGTCAGACAAACTGAAAAAAACCTTTCAATGACTGAGATGGGATACTCTGGGAATTAAAGAATCGTGTTAAGTGGAATCTAATTTTTCAATAAAAACTTGTCAAATATTTCATTGTTCTTGTTCTTCAGTGATGTTAGAATTTTGTTAATGAGGGATTTAGCTCTGCTAACAGGCACTGGATGAATACCACTTCAAACTAAAAACTATGGAAAGAGGATGAGTTGCAAAATGATTTATGAGACTTTGGTTGGTACACTAAGACAGTAAGACTGATGTATTCAGGTAAATTTGCTGTTCTTCCACCCAGTGGAAGTTAGGAAAAGATCTATTCCAGTAAAGTATTTTCAAAAAGACCACCCAGTAGCCTTGTTTTGGAGCATAACAGGCCCAATAATAAAATTTGGAGGAAGTTCTCACTGAAGTCACTCAAAAGCCCACTGCCTTCTGTCCACTCTCTTTCAATTCATGAGTTTTCCTCACAGTCTGGAGAATCTCAGCCTTTCCAACCAGGCCAAAAACAGCGAGTTCTGGCTGTGGCCAGAACTGGAGACCATGAAATAATTTTCTGTAAAAACCTCTCCATTCCCTTCTCTCTGGAAAACTGTTACTTCTTTTTTTTCTTTTCTCTCTCTCTTCCTCTCTCCCTATCTCTTTCTTCCTCTGTAGCCTCTGATTTTCTTTATCCATACACTGCAGCAAACACCCAACTCTATTGCAAAATGTTTGATATTACACAGTTCTAGTTAGTTGAGAATTTTCTGCTTTCAAGATTACAGTATTAGGGTTTCTAAAATACACAAAGCAAATAAACAATGATTCTATATTGCTACTAATGACTAACAGTCTACTGGTTTGTGTACTGCCAGTGACAAACTTTTTACAATAAAGATATCCAAATTCAAATTTAAGTTGACTTTACAGATTGCTTTTATTTCATGTGCTGGGTTTCTTTGGTTATTGTTTGTTAGTTTGGTTTTGGGTGGTTTGTTTCATGGTTTGTTTGTTTGTTTTCTTCATAGATCTGACTTACACCAGCTTATCAGCCCTCATGAATATTTTTCCATAACAGCAGATAGGTAACACACAGGAGCAGAAAGGACAGAGAGGGAGGAGGAATTAAAGAATATCTTTTTCTGCGAGGCATGATATCTATTTCTTCTTTGCATTTACTGATTGTTACCAAATTTCTACTGCTATATCTTTGTTTCTTACCTATAGAATATTCAATGGTGTAATATTAAGATTTTACTCCATAGGACTCTGAGATAGTCACTTTAATCCTTAGTAAGAGCAACACAATAAGGCATGCCTTAAGGAAATCAGAAGAAAATTTCACACCACACTCCCTTATTCCATTCTGCAATAATACATATACTATAGAAAGACTATTTTAGGAACAGATGGTTTGATATATTACAGGGCATTATCTTTTGTGTATTTCCATTAATAATTTCAATCTAAAATTTGGAATGATAACATGAATTTGCAACATTTTTGAGTGGGTTTTGTTGGTGGGGTTTTTTTGGTTTGGTGACTTTTTCTTTTCCAGAGTTATAAAAAATTCTGTCTGGTTTTAATCTACTTGGGGTGTGTTCTCCAAAATGAATCATTATGAAAGACAGGGAGATTTGAAGACTGATAATGTATTCAAGGAGCATTCCCACTGGAAACAACAGCTTTAAGATTGAAGCCTTCACATTACATCTCTTTAGTGTGACAGTAGTTCAGTATACAATTTCATATAGAATAACTCTATGTATATACTTAAAAATACAGGAAGCTTTTATTTGTGTTATTTGTACATGATTTGTTAAATCCATTTATTAGTCCTCATTTCTAAATAATCTCACCCATGGACCAGAGACCTGAAGTCTTAACTTATCCAAATCCTTCCAAATTACAAGATGTAAAAGCTGTAATTCATCTATTTTCAGAAAACATTTCTTATCCACATTTCAGAAGAAATATAGGGTTTATTTAAAGATTTAAGTAATTTTACATTTATCAAGGTTTCTCTCCTTATTTATAATTACCATATTTCCTAGTGAAAATGGTTACATTTTTATGTAAAACCAGGGATAACTTACAAGAAATTTTCCACCTTCATGGACACAGTTCTACGTGTGTTTCACAAAATGAATAAAAAATGAATAATTCTTGGATAAAGGCATATCTTTAATTGAGATTTAAACAGTTTTAAGGAAAAAAAAAAGTAAGTAAGTCAACAATATGTCATTGTTTTCATCCATGTTTCAATAAACAAGGTTATTGAGTTCAGGTAGTTGACATTAAATTCAATTAACTTAAAATGTAAAGTTATTTCCTAATAATTAAAGTTTAATCTGTAGGGACAGGTTATGAGCTGTTGTGTGTCATACAAACCCTATGTACCTATTTCTGGGTTAGCTTCAGAAGAAGTAGACGGCATAAAAACAAAGATTGTGCAAGCAAAAATTGATATTTATGAGATTCTCAGAAATTTATGTTGAGAAAAATGATGTAAATTTTATAGTATCAAAATGAACCTAGATAGTCAGAGAACAACTTAGGCTTCCTGTTTCCTCAGCACAAAAAGATTGTATGACTCCATGCATCATTGTCCTTTGCTGTTACAAGTTGCATATAATGCCATCGCCTTCACCAACAACACAGCACAGGGAATAGCAGCACTGGTAGAAGGGAATACAAAAAAATATGAGGGGTTTAAAGCAATAATTGTTGCAAGACACATGAAAAGCATCCTCATTGCTCTTAGACAGGAAAGTCATTATCACAGAGTAATCAGTAGGGTAATCAAAGTGGGGGTTTTGAAAATTGGCTTTTAAAGCTCCTTTCACATTTATATATGAAGAGGAGTAAGTGCTCTGTGAATATTGAATACTAATATAGTAAACTTATTGAATATTAACATTGAATGGTGGTTTTAGTAGCTTGAAAATGATCATTCTTCAGTTGTACTGTTGTAGTCATTAGGGAGCCCCTGGTGGTCTAGAGGGTAAAGGCGCTGCGCTGTCACCGCCGAGGCCCGGGTTCGATTCCCGGTCAGGGCCCCTCCCCGGGCAGATGGAGCTCGTTAGCCCGTAAGGCAATCCATCTACGTCCTGAGGACCTCGCTGCCACCGTCCAAGCTTGCTTGGCCCCAGCAGATGAACCTCAGGATTAAAGGGTGGGCTCAGTTCCGCGCACACTGTGTCTCACCTAAAAAATCCAATGCGCAGGCTGGAAGGTGTAAAGACCTTCCCCGGTTCTTCGTTCGCAAAGGCTGGCCATTATTATATTATTATGTTGTAGTCATTGCACGGCACATTAGTAACACAGAAAACCAACTTTTTATTACATTTATTCTAGGTGAAAAACAAAACAATAAACACAGCTGTAACAAAATTATCAACTAGTAATTAAATGATGACAGTATTCCCAAGGGTACCCAGTTCTTCAGGATACAGGATTTCTGCCAAGAGTGCCTTGAGAGTCTTGCATAGCTTGATAGGTGTTGTTCTCCAAGCTGATATTATTTTTCTCTCACTGAACTTGTTTCATTAATTTGATGTGCGAGGAATAAATATTTGCTGTGCAATTAACTGGAGATTATTATGGTCTAATGGAACTTTCCTGTAGAAACAGATGCTCAGCCCTTTAGATGCATAAAAAGCACATCAGGACTTGGTAAACAGAAGGAACCTGTGGGAAAAATATTGTTAAAGGCATTTAACTGGTAAACAAAATTGATGCAAATATAATAATTTTAGATTTGCCTGATTGAAGCAGCAAAGACAAAAATAAGTTACCATGTGTGCAGATACATTTGTCAAAGCCATATTACTACAGACAGTAAAAGAAACAATCTTTTTTAAGAAAAGTACATGTCCTTGTTCTCAAAGTGTCACATATTTACCTTACATATACAATGTTTTATAAATCTAATTATGTCACTGTATATTCTGATACATGAAAGAAACCACTGAAAATTATGCGCTGAAAATCATAGTACTTAATAGCCAAGACATTTTTTTATGACATTGAAAAATAATTATATATACACTGTATTACTGAGACTCCGAACCACTGGAAAGGGAAGTTTGACCTCAAAGTTTGACTGAGGGATTTGGTACTTTTAGTAATACCACAATACAAAGCCCATCATTAAAGGTTATGATGTCTTCAACTAAAGTAAGTAACTAAGCAAGTAAATAAATAAGTTAGCTAATTAGTAAGTAAGTAAGGGGGGACCCTGGGTGGTAGCTTCTTCTAATGCTGCGTTTCAGAAACATCACTTTTATAAAAGAACTAATCCTATTTACTCAAAGTGAAAATGTACAAAAAAACCTGAGAAAATTTCAAGCAGATAAATTATAATTAATTCTACTTCCAATATATACGGAAATATTCAGTCTACAGCACAGTGTTTTAGGCATTCAGTTAGCACTTATGGCTCACCTCTTAAATTCTTCACACACTTTTGTATTTTACATTCGTTCAGGTAGTTATTCTCAGTGTGGATAAACCAGGAGGAGCTGTACCTCCAATTCAAGCAAAAATAAGCTAGAACAATGGTGGCATTGAATCTTCATAAATATTTTCCTGAAATAGTAGGAAACACTTAAAACATAAATCTGACCCTAAATATATACATCTGAATCCAAATCTATATCTATATATAAATAAATAGATACATAATAAAATGTGTCAAAATGAAAATGTTTTGGAATATCTCATTTCTGAAACTTTTCCAAATGTCCCTATCTTTTATTCAGGCCAGCCACCATCACACAAAGTTTCCTGAATGTCTCTGTGTAGCCACTGCGTTAATTTCTGTTTGCAAAAATGTAAAAATACTGAAAAGTTTTGAACAACCTTGGAATCCCCATCACTGAGACATCCAGGGCGAAGACGGACCAACAGGACACTGCTGGATCCACAGGTGGTGTCTACTTTCTGCTAAATCTCTCTCTGTCTCACTTTCTCTCTCTCTCCCCCTCCTCTCCTTTCTATTTCTTTCTCTTTCTCTACCTCACATTTGATTGTTAAATAAAATCTGGACTATTGACTTCTGCATATGGTCTCATTTTCTCCTTAATTCAGGCACCTTAATCCAATCTCTAATCAGTCATATCTTAACAATAGTATAATACAGCTAGAAAAGAGATACAAAAGTATCTATTCCATAATTCTTGAAAAATTTCTGGAGTTTTTGGAGTTCTGTTGCTTGATAGTTCTGCAGGGAAAGTTAAAATCCCAAACTATGTTAAAATACCAAACTGGGTAATGGATAGGCTTTGAACCTGGAACTTAAGGTTTTAGTTGCTACACAATTTTAAAATATTGACTATATTACCAGTGTTCTTTAATGTAACTGTGAAATTAAATTACAGCTAAATGCATTAAGGGAACATTCTGGCTGCAAAGGTCAGCATTCAAAAACAAAAAACCCAACAAAATCTGAGGTGGATAGTACACTGTAAACTGAAGAAAGGAATAATATTTATTTTCATTCTCACTGCTCAATAAGCAAACTCCTTTCTCATTAATTCTGCAGTGACTCTCTTGTGTGCCGAAGGCCTAATGGCTGGAAAAACCTTGTGTTAATTTAGCGAGATGTATGGGTTTCAGAAACTTTAACCAAAAATTTCTGTTTTGTGAACAAATGTTAACTCAGAAAAGGGCACAGATCTGTATTCTGGAGGGAATCTAAAAAAGCAGAAAATGTCTATACTTGATGAAGTCTAAGACTTTACATGACAGACTAGGTCTTCTCTGAAAAGTATCTAATGAATAAATGGTAAATGTGAACACACCTAAAGAAGAAAGTATAAAGACAGATGAAGAGATTAGTCAGGTGAGTGAAGGTGTAGAAATCTCACTGAATGGCTCAACAACATTAAAAGTCATATTCAACACAACAGCTTAGTTGTCACATGCCTTTTCCGCAGACACTGAAATTGCCAGCCATGGGTGATTCCTACAGAAACAGCTCTCTGAACTACAGTACAGAACACATTAAATGAAAAGCTTTTATCCAAAGGTAGTTTACAAATAATTTCAATATGTAATTTCATATCACAGGAAATTTACTATTAGGTCTGGATATGAAAATCAGAGGTGACATAATTCATAGGGCAATTTGCAGGTGCCAGTTTTTCTCCCTTCCTTTTGGTAATCTTGCAGCAAGACTTAGTTTCCAGTTCTAAGTGCTTATAATCCTTTGTCCTTGGTACTTTTGCAGTGAGGTCCTTCTGTTAGCTGCTCTGGCATTGTAGGTAACATGCCTGCCTCAATGTGCATGTCCAGAGCTTCCTGGTCAGCAGCTCCAAAAGAATATTTCCTTTCCTGGCATTAACCTACTATAATCTCAATCCCGAGTCAAGTCCAGCTGCAGGACCAAGGCTGGCCTTGAGCTACATAGGAAGTGCTCAGGAGAAAGACTGTGAGAGGTTACAAAGCAATGACACCCTCCCTCAAAACCAAATATCGAGGTAGGATATCTTTCAGGCCTAGAGCTGGGTAATAAGAACCATGTCAGGGTTTTTATTGTCCCTGGGAATGCATATTCAGTTTTGCTGATGCTTCCATGATTCTATGATTCTGAAACAAGCCAGTATTACGGCACTAGAACTGATCTCTGTGAAGACACAAAAGCCCACACACTGCTTTGCTCTGACATTAAACAAAAGCAGTAAGGTCTCAGCAGTTTCTCCACAGTCAGAATCTCACCCTGAAGCAACTTGCAGAGCAAACAGCAACCTCATAGGAAAGCTACATTGCAAATGATGCAGCAGAGGTGCAAGGATGTACAGATCTTAGAGGGCACCTATGTCTGAAACTATTCTTACAAACAATGAGAAACGGGAGATTAATTTCCTATGGTATTTTCCACAAAATATGACAGTTCATAACTGATAATTGAATGTCTTCACTGATAAAAAAGCTATTACATAAAGTAGAGCAGATATTATATTGATGCTAAAAAACATAACATGATTCTCCTTGTAATAGTATTCTGCCACATGACAAAAGGCAAGCTTTTGTGATATTACCCATAATGATAAAATAGCCACAAAACCAATGTTCCATCTTAGGAAAAGAGAAATCCTTCTCCATGACTTTCTAAAAGAGCCTGTCCTGCCAACCATAAAAACAATTTAGCCTAGCTAAATTATCAAAGGAGGGCTGGTTCATTTAGGGCCCCATGAACGTCGTGGTTTCTTTGGTTAGCACTCTGTCATTTTTGAGGGTTTCCCAGACAGGTCTATTTGCTTTCTGTTTACATTTGTCGCCACTGGGAACTGTGTACCTCTCATATCTCAACTGCTACTAGTAATAAAACAACACGGCTGGGGGCAGGCTGTCAACTGAATCAGGCAGTAGCACACTAGGTTAAAAAACTTCAGGGCCACTGTGGTGATGATCAGGAAGGCAACAAATATTAAAATAAAATTAGCAAAATACCCTAACAATTATTTATAACTAATGACAATAACATTACACTAAGGATGGTAATGGAAAGAGGGTAAAAGGTGAACTGAAATTATGAGTAGTGCAGATTTCTTCAAAAGGAAGTGTTCTGGAAATGCTTTACCACCTACTGAGTAGCTCTGAGAAGTCACCCTCATAAAACTCCTTGCACTGAAAAGGAGAAGTTTGTCTTAAGACACGCCAAATTTTGATCAATTAACTCAGCCTTTCTAGCTCTCAAAGCTGAATCATAAGTCTCTAATAAAAAATAAGATTGCATATACCTAACAATGTTTGAAAAAATTGTTAACACTTTTCCAATTTTATCACTGCAGAGAAAGAAAACAAAAAAAGACAATCTAAAACATCAAGCTTGCCCTTATTACACTGCACAGACATACAAAACTGAACTTGCTACTTGTTTCTCCAGCAGTGGGCCCTAGTAACTTCAAAATTTTTCATCAATCTTCCATCATGCATAACATACTTTACAATCTCCTCACCTCTCTTTGCCTCTCTTTCTTCTTTCCCAATATTTTCTTCCCTTTCCCTTCCCTCTCTGCCTCTATCCCCTCTCTCTCTCCCTTTCTTTCTGCTCCCAATTGTTTAACCCTCATTGATAAACCGACTGCAAAGACAAGCTCACTACCAAACAAAAAGAAGTAGGAATTTATCACATAGAAATAATTTTTCACACTTTAATTAAGCTTCCACTTTTTCAGTGTACATACATCAGCAACAAACTATAAAACTAAAGAATCTCAGGCAACAAACCCCTTTTAACATTAAAGGATAGGAAAAATGTTCAAGAATTTGACATTCAGAAGTCACTAAATCCATCTGGATTTACTATGCCTCTGAACCACTTTTTTTTACATGAAAATTATCATTTCCCACTGACACTTTAAAGCACCTCCTATCAGATTCAGTAGGGCTCATTCCCTTTGACTACAAACTGATACTCTCAGCTTGAGACCAACTGTAGTCATTACCAATCTGCTGATAAAGATTTTTGGGCATATACTTAAAGAAAGCAGCTATGAACAGTACCTACAAATTGACTTTAAAAAGCATAAACCACACAGAAAGATAGTTTGGTGAATTACTTGTAAATTATCATCTTATACTTTCATTAAAAGACCCTTCCATAGTCAACTAGCAACAGAATTTTAATGATCTTTGTTGCATGTCAGCAAGCATGCACTAATGCTGACAGATGCTGATCTGACCTCTACTTATGAGGATCTGACAGCTGGGTTAGATACCATCTGCCATCCTTTAGAGAAGCCACCTGAGAGTGACGTTACTGATGCACCATGATGGTAAATTGCTGCCTTTTATACAATACTTGTGGTTCAGCTAATGCAGGCAGAACTTGAATGAGAAAATCATTCAGCTACTACACCTGCTGCAGAAAACTTGGCTCCTAACCTGACTGGCTATATAAAGTAAAAGCTCCTAAAATATTTCTCAAGTCAGAAAAATATTTAATTCAAGTTTCAAATACAAAAATGGAACTGTTACATTTATCAAAACAGTGATAAATTAAAGTACTATGGACTCATGACTATTAACTGAAGACTTGTAAGAATTTTTTGTAACTCCTGTAAGTAACTTCCCAAAGGTACCAACCTTTTCCCTTACCTTCAGTGCTCTGTCTTACAACATGGACATCTATGATTTTCCTGTTTCACCTTCAGTGCCCTAAGTAAATGGGCATTTCTTAAATAGAGTCCTTGCAGCATTCAGCAGCGTTCTTTTGGGAGCTTAAACATTGCAATTTAACTGTAATGTTAATAGATCTAAACTTCCCGATCCTGTAATTACTAATTTAAGTCTCCTTCCATCCCCCCAAAAAAAATCCTAAACAAAACAAAACAAAAACCCAAACCAAAATACCCACATAAAACCAATCAAACAAAAACCACTGAGAAATCTCTAGTTCTACACAGCTAAAGGACTTAAAGACAGTTTTGGGTCTATTCAAGCACAGACTTTTGGAAAAAGCCAGACAGCCTTTTTCTATCTGACCACCTGAACAACTTTGTTCCAATGGAGGCTACCCATGATCTTCAGATGTCATCATAACACTAATAGGACAACCCATCAAGAAGACAAAAATATTTCTCTCTGACACTGTATAAGTAATTGATAAGATGCAGTTGCTGGCTTGAAATCCCTAGAAATCTACAGATTAGGAATAGAAAACAAAATTACAACTCCTCCAACTTTACAAAAGGTAAACTGAGAGTCAGAAGTTAATATGGCTTAGTAAAGGTTATGTACTAATTTGGGCTTTAGTTACTTGCTTATGACGAAATGTTTCTATATACCCTGCACAGAAAATTATCCACATTTCTACAATATAAACTCAATTAAAGCAACAACAAAATAATTAGTCATTTCAGTAAGTAGAGTCATGTAGATCTAGTTCAATATACATGGTAAATAAAAGCACATTAAACAATGCAATGTGCTTATCATAATCTAAATGTAGTATAGGTGACAGAACTGGATACATTTAATAACAACATAATGTATTATGCCTTATAATGTAAATTGAAATTGCAAGTCAATAATACTAGGTTTGTTTACATTTTCAAAAATCAGTATAATTATAAAGCTAATGATGTAAGACACCAGAACAAGAGAACTACATCAATTCCATTACTTTACCCACATTCAGTTGCTCAAACTGGACACAATGATCCTTCACACAATCACCTTACTTTCTATTTAATTGGTCAGCTGCCCTTTTTTATTAAATGCTGTTGAAGAGAATTTCAATAATGCCCAAACCACCTTTTCAAAAGCAGGATTTGCAAACATCAGAAGAATCTCTGCCTTATTTTCTGAAGCATAAAGAAAAAAGCTGATGCTGACACTGATTTTCTACTTGTGGAAAATGTATGTGTTCTCATCACAGGTAAAACAGAGAGATCCCACAACAGACATGTCAAACCATCATTACTTCTTCTAGGTTCACCCCTTTAAGACTACAGTATGACTACACTCAAAGGCTCAAAAGTTGTATGAACTCTGACTCTGAAACAGTCTGCCTACTCTATAACAAATATCACATAACACAAATCTGGCTTAAAATTTCCGGTGCATGGAGAACCCACTAGATTAGCAATAGAAAGTATCTGTTTTCTTGTAGGTTCTTTCTAGCCTTTAAATACAACATAGGAAAGTAAATTAAAAAGAGGAAATTTTATCTCTCCAGTCACTATTGGTAGTTTATCACACACAGCATTTTCCCTGCTTTAGTTTGACAGTGTAACACATAAAACATTTGCTGATTAACATAAAAGCCAACTACTTTGCAGTTTAATCTCATGTATGTATAAGAATCTGAATTACCACTCTTTCTAGCCCATCTGTTTCTCTTATTGCTGCTGGCTTCTTCACAGGGATACAAAACAGTAATTTACTTGCATCATTGTTAACACCTGTGATTTTTGCTGGCTGAGAACAAATATGCTGTATTGGTGAAAAAGCCATAGTAGTTTTCAGATCCTTACTCTTAGACGGTCATTTAATCCTGGAGAAAGGTGGTCAGCACTGCAAACCCTAGATAAATTTATTAAAGTAATAGGCAAAGGCTAGTTGGAGATTGGAAGGAGATGATCTTTAAGGTCTCTTCCAACCCTAGCCATTCTATGATTCAATGATAATATAAGCTTCCATATATCACCCTGTCAATAGAAAAATATTGTTAGGAATCAGAGCCTTTAATCTCATTTAGTAAAGCAGTCCTCATCATGTAATTTAATTTTTGCAGCTGTGAAGAACATCAGAGATTCTTGGAAATGATCAGGAAACATTCTGTCTGGAGTCCACTGACCTAAAGATAGGTAACTAAGTTTGTGATTTTACATTTATCTTCAGAATGCTCTCTTCCTCCTTTTCATACTCCATTCAACATTTTCTTCCTCTATCTCCCCTCTTTGGGTTCTCTGTTTCCATGCATGAAATATATTTTTGTAGAGATAGAAGTTAATGGCTTGATATGCAAGTGGTAGAATGTCTAAATATTGCGATAACTGGAGTGGGCTTTGAAGGGCACAAACAGCGTGCTAAGTCAGAGTGCTTGTCTGGTTCAGTACTAGTCCATCAACACTGACATAAGCACTAGAGGATCTATCTATACTTCAAGGAACAGTCATATTTCAGAGTTAGATCCTTCACCTCAAGTTGTTTGTGAAGTTAAGCAATTAAAAAAAAAAAAAAAAAAAAGAAAAGTAAAAATTCAGTAAGATTTTTAGCCATTTATGGGTAATAAGCTGATACTTTTTTGAAAGGTGAAAATTATCAGATTCTGTCAAAGGAATTGCTCCAAAGAGAGTGAATATGTCTCAAGTTAAAACTGATATACAGTGAAGAAAGATCTCATAGTATTTTTACTCTTTCTGCCAATAGATGTAGAAGACTTACATTAGGCTTGATAAGTGTGTTGCTTGCTTTTGATATGAGAAAGCACAAAGTTGATGATTTGGCAGTGAGCAGAGCTACTCTTGAGAAGCCTTCATCTTTTCTGTTTGAGGTTTCAAGTGATAGTTCAGGTAGAAAGTTCTTTTGTATCTCATGTAAGGATTGACTTATACCTTAGTCTTTTATCAGGCCAGCAGAACTGTGAAGTTGAAGAGCATCTGCTCTAGAGTGTTCACTGTGGTGGTGCCATTCACAAGATTGAGAGACTCTTATAAGAGCTATCACACACTTAACCAAGGAAATGGTAACAGCTGGGCAGATGAAACACAGTCCAGATAACTTCTCAATGTAATTGGTAGCGTAGGTGCTTCAAAACATAATGAAATGCAAAGATTTCTCTGGGAGTGCACAGTTGCCAAGTTTTTTTGCAGTGGAGCAGGGAGATTTCCAGCCCATTGTAATATCAGTATAAATCACAGCACCTCACATCATCATTATGCAAACAAGATGTGTAAGAAGGTATTTTTCTTTATCTTTTTTTTTTTATTTTCTCTGTGATGGTCTTCTACTACCTGAATATGGTAACCTTTATCTCAAGAGATATTCTCATTGGTGTTCTGGGACTCCTGTGCTTACAGTTTTGAGATCTTATCACAGGGTGCCCTAAATGTAGTTACAGCTCAAACCAGATTAGAAACCAAGTCAACATAAAAATCTATGGCTTCTTTATTGAATTGATTTCTCAGTGGAAATACATAACGTGACAATTTTGTGCTTTGCACTAGTTGCCTTGAGATCTCTGTGTAGATTTTAAAGATTTAATATGGATCTATAAAACCCCAAATATTTTGGTTTCTGGCTATTTGATAAACTGTTTCCCTTCTATGGTGGAGCAGGAGACAGTGAAAAGCACTGCAGTAAACTTTCTTCCATTTAGCAGGGTAAATAATACTTCCAGATCAGGGGGCCACCTTCAAAGTGGTCTCCACTTTCCATGCAGAAGAGAGCCAAGGGAATGAAAATGGGGAATGAAAAACAAAGCGTGTGTTTTTCACTCTATAATAGTTTGATTTGTACTATGGTCTGATACTTTGTGTAACACAAACTTTCACCTTGATAAGCTGAGGAAAGACTGCAGCTTTCATTTCTTAAGTGCTGTTCAACATCATGAAAAATCTTCTTCTTACAGCATTTTTGAGACAGTTCAGAGCTGACCATACATTAAGAATCCTCTGAGCACATATGAAGGATTGGGGTGCATCTATACATGAAATCTCAGAGAATCATATATCTGAAGGTATGGAGTTACCACTTTTGGATATCCCCAGGATCAGAATGTTGAACAACTATGTTGGTTTTGGCAGAAATATGTTGATTCATGCAGTCTGCTAGAATTTAATGACACTAGCCTGTTTGAGTGGTTTTTTAAGGATTTAACAACCAATTTGGATCTCTCTGTACTGGACTGAGAAAAGAACCCCCAAGAACACTGTCATCTCAATATATTGAAGACTACCACAAGCTGTTCCGCTGAAATGTCTCAAAGACTCCTTTGCAGATAGTGACTGTATCTCCACTGACTATGGTGGCAGCAGTTAAATGCAGATGTTTTAGTCTCAAGTTTATTTCATGCCTATACAGAGAATATGGAAGAAGGCTCCAGAATGTGGAAGCATGCTTCCTCTATAGAGGGAAAGCAGGTCTGCATGTAGATGTGGCCATGGAGAGAAATGAATTGAAATTGAAATGAAATGGTAAAAGGTTCCAAATTTCTCTGTGTGGAAAGTATATTCCTTATCTCAAACTATTCTTATTAAACCAGAAGATAAGATTCCACCCAGTAATGTTCATTATCAGACAGTTTTCTTAATTGCGTAACACTTATTTTTAAAATTAAATCATGCGATTTTCCTTCAATATTATTTGTTTAAACAGTAATTAATTTTTATTTACTGGTAACACACAACAACCCTGGGGTCTGATATCAGCTGACTTCATAAACAACTTGCTCTGATTCCAATTTCCAAACTGCAGATCTATGACTGACATGCACTTTTGGCATCTTTATCCATACCTGCTTATGATAGAATCATAGAATGGGCTGGGCTGGAAGAGACTTTAAAGATCATCTAGTTCCAACTCCACTGCCATGGACAGGGACACCTTTCACTAGGCAAGGTTGCTCAGAGCTCCATCCAACCTGGCCTTAAACACTTCCAGGGATGGGGCAACTTATTGAAGGGAACATTGCATAAATTTCATCTCTGGATTTCAAATTACTAAGGCATTTTTAATTCATAGTGGTTAGTAAAGAGATATGTACATATGGTAAGTGTTCTGGGATCGATGGCTTTTTCTCTCTTGACTATAAGAATTATGAACTGCTAAATAATTAAAATGTTTGTAAATTTGGTCAAATGAGACTACATGTTCTTTCATATTTGATCTGTGATTTCATCCATTTTCTCTCCTGGTTGGGAATGTAGGGTTCCATTAAAATATTTTTCCCATCTGAATTTCATTTATATTCCTGTTTTGTTCTGGTTTTCATCAAAAAGGATTCTGCAGTGCCTTAAACTTTCTACTAGGATAGAAAATGCTCTGTTATGGAGACACCCAGCAGGAGCTTACATCCTCTGCTTTAAAGCAGAACCTGCAGATTTTCTCTGAAGTTTGCAGGAATGGTCACTGGTCATAAAGCAGCTTTGGAGGTCAGACAGGTTCTCTCAGTCTGCGCTATTGTGGCAGCTCTCTCTCCCTTTGTACACCTGAGTAGAAAACACAGAAATCCTGAGGCCATATGCATTCAGCAGCAACAAATCACATCCGCCATCATCAGCCAGTGCAGGATCCACAACACCTGTGTCACTCTTGACAGATGCTTGTCTTATGTTTCTCAAAGGTTACCAGCCTCTCAAGAGATCTGCTGTTTTTTACTGTTAGGAAGTTTTTACTGTGTTTGACTGCTTTGCTGGACTCTAAATTTATGATGAATAAACCTAAACAATAAACTGAAAGCAAGTTGTGCTACTTGTTCAACATATGCTAAGGAGATGGCTATTTTAAGTTGTTTCATACTGTAAAGTATTTATTTTGGGGTAGTTGTCAAACTATAAGGCACTGTTTTGTTTCATACAGCCACATTCACCTCCACTTCATAAAATGCTTGATTGCTTCTCACAGACAAATACCTCAAAATGAGAATTGGTGAAGGATATTACTGTCTGAGACTGTTTGATTCATCCCTCATGTCTTGTTATCCCTTCTCACTGCTTCAGTTGTAAATTGGTACAAGATTTATTTTCTCATCTCTTGATGATACTATTATGCGTTTTCAAAACAAATTATGTATTTGCTTTTCATTTAGACATTACTTAACCATGCCACTCCTCCAGGCTGCAACCACAGAGCAGTGAGGCAGCCATTCAGTTACACTTTCACCTCTTACAAAAGTCTTAGCACAGTGGAAAATAATGCTGATTATGGAGGAGCTACAGTCTATTCATTACATCCATCCATCTTTTTCTCCAGTCCTATGGGAGGATAATATTAGCTGGAATTAAGGCCTTTCTATTATGTATTGTCATTTCTGTAGGCCTATATTGATGCCCCAAAAGGCACATTGAAAACTGCTCAGAGACAGTTTAGAGTCCTTAAGCAGCAAAAGGTATTTATTTTAAGCAATGCTGGGGGCTAGCCAACTAGCGCTGGACAAAACTGATCCAAAGTTATCAGTGGAAAGTCAGGCATTTATACAGCTTTTGTAAGAGATTACATCATTTCTACATGTATATTCATATTATTACAACATTTCATTATAATATTCATAGCAGGCAGAGCCTGGGCAGAGTCTGGGCAGAGCTGTCCTTTCGGGGTGCTGTTTCGGGCGTTGTTCCTGTTTCTTCATCCTCAGGGGGTCTCATTCCAGAAGTCTTCCTTGCTTTGAACTTTTCAACTTTCTTAGTTGGCTGTCTTTCTGACAGTGAATTTTGCAAGATTTTGCACTCGTGCCCCTATTTCGCCCCTTATCTTCTAAGGAACTCTTCCTTATGTCTATTTAGGTATGTGTGTTAGCATTTTTGATGTTCTTTATTTCCCTGAGTTCTTACTTTATGTTCTTTGTGTTAGTGTGTTAGCATTTTTTGGTGAAGTATTATCTTCCGCTAGCCTTGAATTTTGGTTCTTTTAGTTCTTTTACTCAGAGCTTGCATTCTGAGTTAACTCCTTCAGGGCCCTGCTCTGTTTCAATATCTAATCCTTATTTCAGAAGAAAATAAAAAAGATACTTTTCAAGTGATCAGACTTAAGTTTTTAAATTCCCTGAAATTACAGTTGAAGCTAGCAATGAAAAAGTACACAGGATTGACATTACAGAAAATCTAAATGTGACTGTACTTGTCTGTTGGTATCTAATATCTTCATAGACCCGACTCTTATTTTCATCACCCTAAGATAGTCCTGAAACAGATCTACACACTGATCACCTGATCTTTAGGTATCTCAGAGTTATGCATTTTTTCAGAAGATTGCCCATTTCTTAACTTGTCTGATGTTTCAAACCTTAAAATTCTTCTCTGTCAGCCATTTCATGTGCAGGAAGAATATAAACAATATCTTAAAATTGTTATCTCTCCAGTGCTAGAAAGTAAAAGCATTTTTTAGGCAAGCACATTTTAATAGTGTCTATGCCATAAAAGAGCATTTTTAGATTTCATCTTATTGAAACTCTTAATGATTTAGAATCTTTCATCATGTTTTCTCAGCCACAAGTTTCACTGGCATAGCTAAGTACAAAAGTCATCTGATTTCTCCTCATGGAAGTTCTTATATCATATGCTCGTCACTCCTATAGGATACAGCTTCTTCTCAAACTTCTAATGAATAGAGAAAGACTTAAGCACATGTCTGTCTTTAAGTATGAACATAAAACTTTTGCTTAGCGGAAACTCAAGGCTCTGGCAGGATTTAGTTCATTAGCAATTTTCTCTAGTATTTTAGAAAGGTAATACATACTTTTTACCCTGTCTACAAGAAACACATAAACTTCAAGACAATTAAAACAGACATTTTTCGTGGTTTAGTCAGTCAAAATTGTAGGCAAGCCTTTCTGTTTCCCGAATACTCAGCCAGTAAATCAATGCTTTAATTACAGCACCAAATTCTGCTTAGTAGGACAGTTCTGTACTATTGTAATTACACATTATTAAAACCAGGTTAAACTCTTATCAGGTCAAAATTCATTGAACCAAGATACTGAGATAAATACTGAGTTACAGTATAAAATAACTTAATTGCTATATCATTCATTAAACTAGTTTTCAGGAAAAATAAAACAAAACACCCACCCTGTTTGTTCTGATACTGGGTAGATGCTTAAATGTGAATCCTGGACTAGTTTCATTAATTTACTTATTTTTATCTTTGATCAGTTTTCTCTGAATCAGCTTTCCTTTTCAAGTCAGTATCTTAAAGGGCTTTTGTCACTGCTTTTCAAAATGTTACAGATGAAAAGAGAGTATTATATGAGAAGTTACTATCGAAAACCAGGAAATTTTTCTGGTTTACACTTTTTTCTTGTTTCTCTTTTCAACCTTATTAGTTTTAGATATGATCAATAAAAAGCACATCCAATTAGATATTCTTATATTCAGATGTTGGTAAAATAATTAGATACATTTTTGTATCTGCTAATAACAAAATGAGGTCACACAGATCATTTTTTTAACTGCAATGGGCCTTTGAATGAATACAAATTCAGAGAATGGGATTCTTTGAGACATAAGTGCAAGTTATTTTTAGAGTACACAATCAGTAATTTAAGATCAGTTTAAGAAAACACTTCTAAAAGTTATCACTGAGAAGACATTGCTAAATAGCATCTGCTGGAAAGTTGGAGGGTTTGATTGTAGCCTTAATATTATTTAAGGAATATGTGACCTACCTGTACCCCATAAGAAAGCAGTGACTTTGAAAAGATGCATTTCAAGTAGAAAATCAGTTGACAGTGAAATCCCAGTAGGACTCTGTGGAGGAATATTCCTGTGTCTGTAAACAAGACAGAGGGACAGAAGAATAGAAATAAGATTTTAACCCTGAATAAGGAGAATTTAAGGAGTCCATCTTTAAAGAAAATACTAGTTTCAAGAAACAGAATCAGTGATACCAGGATGAAGATGTCTTCAAATAGGAGACTTGCATGCATTTTGGGATTTTTTTTTTTTTTAAGAATATCAGGAGTTATCATATATAATGTATAAGTATAATATTAAAAAAAAAAAAGGAGGTACTAAGGGGCTATAGAGAAGACATCAAAGCTGTTTGGGGATGAGAAGATAAAGACAGTGCTCAGAATACAAATGAAGACACAACCCTTTACAGTGACAGTGACTACTCATCACAGCAGCTAACCATTCCATTTGTTGACTCTCTATCTCTCAAAGCCTTCAGATCAAAACTAGATATTTCCATAGAAGTTATCTCTTAGTCAAACCCAGACATTCAAATCTGCAGGCAGTGAGGCTGGATGACTACAAGTTTTAGCTAAGCCAGGGGATAACTTTGTTGGATGAAATTTAGTAGTCTTTAGAAGATGCTACAACCATGTTAACTAACCTAGTGTACTCCTGTAAATTCTGAAGGTATATATTAGAAGATTAAATATATTGCCTTCTTTGCCATTTTACAGTTTTGGGCAGGTAATGTTCACATGTCATGGACTGCAGGATGATAATTAGACATTCAGTATCATTTCAGAAAAAGAAATAACACTTCCTCTGAATCATTCCTGTAGTATATTTGATTTGTCTGGTTGGATCAATACTAGATAAAGCAAAGTCATCTTTATCCATGTGGTGTTTAAGGCACAAATGGAACTTTAGGCAAAAGCATCAGAGTTAGGCATCTATTGCAAACTTTGCCGTATTACATGATAGGCACTGCTCCGAGTCTTGGGGGGTTTTAGCATTCTTTTTGAGATGGACAGCTTTGAGGAAATCTGCCATACTAGTCATCTCAAGAAAATTCTCAGATTGGAAAAATAATCCCAGTGGAGTTAAATTTGAAACTGTTAGAAGTTAATGTGTTGCGATGTCCAGGATGTTTGAAGGTACAAAGGAAAATAGTTACAGCTAATGAAACCACAAGAACCCCCACTTAGAAACAAGATTAAAAACATGTTTTCAGGAGAGGTTTAATTTACTTTCCAACTTCTTGCTGAAAGCTTTGGTATCCGTAGTCTTGATTGTTTTAAAACCTCTGCAGTAGAATTCCCAAGAAAATGATGCTACTCCGTATATTAATTATTACAATTTACTTCACTCACTTTGTAGATAAGTAGGGGTTTTTTTTGTTGTTTATTTATTTTAGCTCAGAATTTTCCAAACCCTAATTGCTCAAGGAAGGTGATGTTAATTTATTGATCAGGGATGAAAATGCCATTTGCTCAGTTTGAATTAATAAACTTTTCAAGCTGCTGTGTTATGGAGGAAAGCAAAAATGAGGAGAAAGAAAGTATAAAATTACTTAAAGTAGAAGATAGAAATTAAAATTCAATCTGACAGAAAATTAAAGTTATAACTGAATGGAAAAGTAGAAAAATAAGCATTCATATCTATGCTGATATTTTTATATGCAGCTGAGCTGGACAATATACTATTTCAGGATTTTTATAAAACTGCATCTTGGAGCACCTGTAAAAGTGTATATATTCTCTTACACCAAAAAACTTGAAAGAAAAAAGTTATTTAGGATTAATTTTTTTTTATAGCCAGATAAAAATGCATAAGGTATTTCAGATATGAACCATCTCTTTCTCTTCAAAAAGTTAGCTACCTCTCCTTCGTTTAACTGAGGTGATACTTGTACTCTGTGGGTAGAGAAATACCACTATTGATGCAATGTACTGATTTTTTAAGATATTTATTTCTCACCCAAATAAAAAGTGTGGCCTAGAAACTCTTCTGGATTATTACAATTTTAAAAAGTGTTTCGTGTTAGCTTTCAGAAATCTCTTTCAATACAGACCAGTAACTTCTGAAAATACATTTCTTGATA
This sequence comes from Empidonax traillii, assembly GCF_003031625.1. Taxonomy (NCBI): domain Eukaryota; kingdom Metazoa; phylum Chordata; class Aves; order Passeriformes; family Tyrannidae; genus Empidonax; species Empidonax traillii. The sequence goes on along the minus strand of NW_020956258.1, from coordinate 131,768 downwards.
TATATGTTCAAATTGCAGCCAACAGTGGGCCAGAGCTTTTGGTCATGCAATACGCTGAAGATGCCAGTGTGCTTGATAACTCCACAGTGTGGATGCTTCTTGTATTTGAGTACCCCAGTGAGGAGGACAAGAAGCCAGTCGTGTACTGGAGGAAAGGCCTCAATTTTCACAACCAGCAAAACCTCCAGTCAAGCCCCAGCACAGGCAGGCCACAGGTACACATTATAAAAAACATCCTCAGGGGATTCTCCATCTTGAAACTGAGCAACGTTGACCAGAATGCCAGTAACTCCTATTTTTGTGATGTGATGCTAACAGAGAAAATCCAGGGAAAACATGGAAAAGGCATCAAGCTGACAGTGCATGTTAAGGAGTGTTTGAGAGTGATAGAAAAAAATCATGATGTGTGCAAGGTGAATTAAATTTTCATTCAGTCTTACTCTTTTCTCTCCCACCACTTGCCTCTGCCAGAGGAAGGGTGTGCAAGACCAGTCTACAGTCACACGAGTAAGGGAGGGTAGGCATGCTTTTTGTTTGAACTATTTATACAGCTGGACAGACAGTGACTTTCTGTGGATCTAAATCAGTTCACTGTGAAGTAGAACTCTGACTATATATTATACAGAATTTTAAATATTTACATGTCAAAATATATGGCATCTGTTAAAATTATGTGTTTATTTTAAATAGTCTCTTCCACAGATATCTGTTGAGTTTTTACACCACATTTAAATCACCCAAATCAAGCCCACAATAATATTTTTTTATCATTTTCTTTAGTCTTTATAGGCAAATGGTCTCTTAAAAAATGCAGTTATGCTTTCTCTTCCAGTTACTCAAAAGCTGTACAGCAAACTCACACAGCAGTGTGAGTGTTTTTAGAAAGAGTGCACATGACAGTAGAGATATGTGAAAGCAGAATTTTCTTTCTGTTTGATTGTAAAATTATTTTCAACAACTCAAAAGTTTTCCCCATCTTCTAATTATGAATGCAATTCCCACAATCTTGCTGGGCATATGACCTCAGTGACCAAGATAAACTATTTCACATGAGCCAAATTTTCTTCATGTGGACCTTCTAGGCAAATCGGGCTAGCAAGTCCTAAATGCCACACAGCATGTCTTTCATTCCAGATGTATTTAACAATCAACCAGCACAATTCTTCAGAGCCCTAAAAAGCTAGAACGATCAAGGAAATTTTACTGACTATTTTATCATAAACATATGTTTGTTTTCTCTTAAAAAACAAAAGGAAAAAAAGTTGACTTAGTCAACTTAGTGAAAATAAGTTGACTTAGTAAAATAACTACCATTTAAATTGCTTCTCCTACATAACAAAGATATTTTTCCACTTCTACTAAACTGAAAATTTGGTTTACTTTCTATTGTATAAGTAATTTACAACAGGTTCAAAAATTTCATGTTTGATGTAGAAAGAAGACAAGAGATCGCTCTAGAGAAGTTTAACCTTTAAGCCTGAAAAAACTGCATAAGAAAATGTGATGAAAACAAAGTCAATAGTGCTTTTTTGGTCACTTTTCACTAATCCTTCAAATGAAATCTTATCAGAAAAGCAACTTTTTTTTCTGTTCCAAATACTTAATTTTCTTTCTCTTCCTTCCAGATTTCAAATGCAAAGACTGTATGAGATCGGATGAGATCTGGTGGGGCTGGTTCCTTCTTGGATACACCATCTTTGTCACCACAGTTATCATACCTTTTGGTGTAAGTAATAACTTCAGAAACAAATAACACAAACCTAAAGATGGGTAGCCTCCTCTATTGGAAAGAAACAATAAGCAGATTAGCCTGAATATGCACGCTCTATTTTATGTAACTAAAGTGTTAGAGGTATAGTCCACACCCTATGAATGTTTTGAGGGCACAGCTTTAAAGTAAAAGAAGACAAAGCTGTGACGTATAGAGAAATTTTTTTTTTTTCTGAGCTGGCTGAAAATTGGGAAGCTATTTTCTATGTTTCTGGCTGATCTTCTTAATTTTACCCTCAAACAAAAGAGAAAACAAATGCCTAAATGATTAGCAGCTAGAAATACATCCTGCTCCCTTCATATTTCTGGGCTCCAGTTCCTAATTTCATGAGCTCTCCTAGGCACAGATCAATGTCTGCTCATCTTTTTTTGTTACTCATGTTCTGAGCAATAAACCAGTCATGCAAGGGTTTCATGCCCACTTCCACTCACTAGTTGGTATGGGCCACTTCTGGACATTTACCTGTCCAGCAGTGCACCACCCTGACAACTTGAACACTTGAAAATATTTTTGCAACAGAAAAAGAAAATGATAGTATACAAAATTGTCTAAACCCATGGGGAGTTCTTACACTTGCCACAGATTTTAAAAATTCTTCCCTCCTTTCTATCTGTGGCTCTGTTCCCCACTTCAGGAAAAAGCTTCGTAATAATTTTAATCAACTACTTTTTATAGAACCAAAACCTAAAAAGCCAGTTATTAATGAATAGCTCTAGTTTGATCCTACTTGGGAATATCCTTCATCTTAATGAAACCACTGGAAAGGAAATAAATTTGTGCTGAAGCATCTAAGCTATGCCCATAAATTGAGGTAAATGAACATCACAAGTCTTTGAAACTATGGATGGACCTACATTCCTGCCTAACCCTCAACAGTACAACATCCTTTACTTACATTTACAAGGTATCTACTTGCAAGTATAATTCCAAGATTATATGAGACCTCAGAAACTCCTTCTACTTCACCAACAATCTCTCTCTTTAAAGCTACTATAGTAGAGTCCCTTGTAAGTTAATAAACACAGGTTAAATTCGACCAAGAGGGAATACGTATGAAACTTAACAGGCTTAGGGGAAGAAAACTTAGCTCTTAAGGAATCAATACAGTTTTAAACCAGTAGCTTTTCTATGTCTAGAAAGAAAGACCAAACAATTTCCTTCACCTTGTTCTGTCTTCTTCAGCTTGTGCTAGTTAAAGGTACTACTTAAATGGGCTACTTCAGCAGCACTGAAGCTGGCATTATGGCATTATGGCAACAGCTTCCTCTCTGCTGTTACTGATGCACAGCCAAGGAATTCATTATCAGATAAGACTCAGCACCAGTGACATAAGTCACAGGGCTTACAAAGACATTTACGGTATCTTATTGCCCTTCTGGGTCAAATAAGGTTTGGGTTTTGTTTTCCTTAGCAACCAGTTTTTAAGTACCGTTACCTCAAAGCCACAACAAAACCAGAAATGTTCACACAGTTCAGGCAGTAGGAGAAAGGAAAGGAGTATTCAGGGGAGTAGTGAACTCATGGCAGAGAGAGATGTGGTAAACAGTCAAACCTTCCTAAAACACAGTAGCAGTGGAAGCCTGCCAGAAGCCGTATTGCATCTGAACATAAAAAGTGAGACAAATGAGTCTCTCCTAATATGAATCGCTGTGAGCACAATTAGCAAGCAGTAGCAGGAAACTGGGATGGAGTTTAACTTTCTTCATAGCAGTCTGTATGGTGCTTTATTTTGGATTTGTGGTTAAAACCATTGCTATCATAGCAGTGATTTGGGTGAACAGTGCTTGAATGGCAAGCATCCCCAGTCTCACTCTTGGGATGGAGAAGTGAGCAAGCAAGCAGCTCTGAAGACGCTTGGCTGCTGGCTGGGCTCAACCCACCACATAGACCAACACTAAAATTTATAAAGTTAGGCAGTTTATAACTTTTAAAGGTCATTTCTTTACTAAATGAAAAATGTGTCCTGTCATGAAAACCTACATTGTGTCAAAATCAGAGTGTAAACTAATGAAAGTGGGACTGGATGACTCAAGGGTCCTTTGGCCCTTACAGCCCACTGCTTAAATCCAGCATGCCATGACTGGTTAAAGCCTTCAGGGAGCTTCTGTACAGACCTCAGGAAGAAGTCTGACTTGCCTTTTCTGAGTCTAAAATCCACTCAACTGTTGCCCTGTTTCTTACTTCTGCCAAGCTTTCTCAGGGATTCAAAGTCCAGACTAGGGCACAGCAAGGCACAATCCCAATGAAACCTGTGCCTGACAACTGTGTCATTACAGTGGCACTTGAGAATCCTACCCAAAACAAGACATTTATCTCCAAAAAACCCTCTGTACTACCTAAGAATCAAAAAATGAATGAAAATGTCTCTCCCAGCTGTAGACATAAACACAATTTTGGAAGAATTTGTATCAGAAATTTAGTAACTCGGTTTTCACTAGGAAGGCTTTCTGCCTAAATGGTAACTCTTTCTCAAAGGCAGTTTCAGTGCTTTACCCCCCCACCACATACCAAGAGAAGCTCTCAGCCTCTCTGTCTGATATGTGAGAGCAGAGAGATAGCCCTAACAGACATTCACAGAGGTCTTGGGAAGGAGTGGGAGAAACAGAGAGGATAAAAGAGGCCCTGAGGAAGTGAGAACTTGCCTTTTTTCCCCCGGAGGCCCAGTATGCCACATCATAAAAAAGTGGTCCTTGCATGTGAAAAAAATCTTTTTTTCAATCCTTCCACTTCCTTGGAATTCTTGGGAAGAATACCTGAGCATGTTTACCTTACACAGCACTCCTGTGCCCTACTGGGAATTGGAGAAGCATTATATGAAATCATTGGTACACAGCCAGACATACTTTCAGCTCGTTTCTTGAGTATAATATGAATTGCCCTTACTCTGTACCTGTATAGGCTTAGAATTCATCATATAAGATTTTAATTCACTGAAACTAATTAATCTAACTCTTTTAGGTATTTGTTTTTAAAAATTTTAAGCCAAAATGTACCACAATTATCCTGCTGCATCATAATGACACACATCTGACCATATTCCACTTGTTTATTAAGTTAGAACCAAATAAACTATAAACCAATAACTACATAGGTATTAGTAACTTAGCTTAAATATTAATAACATTTTTACTACTAATAATAACAGCAATTAATAGTCTGACAAACTATGAAGGTGTAGTTAGTGTGAGTATTTTCACATTTCATTTTGACTGCAGTATGCATAACAACTTTTAGACCAATTCAGAATAAGTAATGGACTGCTGTACCAGTAAGGGTAGCCGTTTGTTCTTTAAACTGCCTAACAATATACGTGGACTATTGCAACAGATTCATCAATGCTGTACAAAGTGCAAGAATGAGTCAAAAACACAGACAGCAGTGCTACCCTGCAAAGGGAATAGATTTTTGAACAGCCACCAAGACCAGTTAATAATGGATTTAATCAAGAATATGAAGATATGGCAATAATAAGAGCTTTAGGTGACACTGGAAGGAAAATGATATGGAAAAGAAGATATGAGCATGTGTGCTGTGTGCTACTCCTATCAAGGTAGAAAAGAAACATACACACAAATCTCTTCAGTAACATGGAATGTTTTTTGTTCATGTACTTATTTCAAGTTAAAGAAGTTTCCACTCCACACAACTACAACTGAAATGAGCTTTAGTGTATGTAACTATCATCAAAATACTGTAAAAGCTATTTACACTGGGTTTTTTTCTACTTCAAACACAAGGACACAGTCACAATTTTTTTTTTTACCCAGGTTAAGGCAGCTTCTTTGCTTTAAAAATGCAGTTCTGTAAAACAGTATCTGCCCACTGTAATGACAGATTGACAGAGAGGAATTCCTCACATGTTCCCAGTGCACTGTCTGACCTTATTTCTAACTCTTTTCATATCCCCCATATTTACATACATAAGTCCCTACAACTCCTTCTACTTTAGCTATTTAGCCAGCTATGCCACCTCGTAATGCACGTTCCAACAGAATGAAAACACCTAATGTGGTTTTAAAAGTCATAACTTACATGTTTTTAAAGAAACATTAATTACCAAAATAATCTTGGCAGGTAGATAGGCTACATAGTTTACTGCTGAAGGGCTTAAGTCTATTGCTTATGTGCCATATCTAAGACTATAATAAAAATTACTTGGGTCAAAAATGTGTCAACTAAAATAGTTGTGGAATGTATGTAAATAACAACAATACAGCTAAACTACCTAGAAAGAGATTATCATAATTTGCATAGTAATTAATTACTTGAGGAAATGCAACTTTGGTATGTGTAACTTGAAGGAAATGAAGACTTTGACAAAGTATTTAAATTACTGCATTTTTTTCCCCAGTCAAATATTTCAAGCTGAATAGTGTGTTTCAAATTCGCTAATCATGGTAAATATATTTTGTGAATGGAAACAGTTCACAGAATAAAATGGCAAAGGCTACAGTCTTATACATTATTGTGCAGTAAGAACTGGATACACACTGTTCACTGGATTCAGCTTTATCATTAGCCATTTTTTGTGAAATGTTTCCTTTCCACACCAGTAAAAATGCCAAATAATTACAAGAAATTGATCTGACCATTTGATTGCTTTTGGTGAAAATGCTGGCTACTACACTGAGAGCGAAATATGCTTTCAAAGGGACAGATAGGCTGTGCTTGAATATTTGGATAGGGGAAAAACAGTTATGAAGAATCTTTTTTTTAATTATTATTATTTTTATTATCATTTGGACATTGGGAACTAAACAATGGTCTTTCCTCCTCCTCTGCCTAAACCGGGAACTAACTCCATCTGCAGTCATACATATTTAGATTTCCAGAGCCAGTATATCCAACTTTAATTGTGGGTGTAAATACATTGTTCATTTTTTTTCCAGCAAAAAGAATCACTTGAAATTTCCTAATTTGAGACTCTTTTAAAAATAAAATCCTTACTGTATATAATACATGCCTCTTAATTTTAAAGGTAAAATTATAAATTGGGTTAAATATTAAGGGGTTAAATACAGGGACTGTTTATATATTAAACATAGAGTTTTAGAGGGCAGAAATACAGCAATTCCTTCCTTTAAGATGTGAGGTGTGAACTTCATCTGAGCCACAGATGCAGTTCTGTGGAGAACTGAAGGCAACAGTCACTGAACCAAAGTCACCTCCAAGTACACGAAGCACAAAGAGGTCAATGCACTCAGCAAAACCCGTCAGCTCTGACCTTTTGTCAAAAAAAAAAAAAAAGAATAATTCATACCTAATCTAGCAGGTATAACTAGAAGGTGCATTTAAAAACCCATCTAATTCAGATAACTCATATACTTAGATTTAGTTCTTTTCTTTCCACTTTCCACTGCCTCCACTTCAGATCAATGGTCCTTCAAATGAAGGTCAATGGGATTTCTGCAGTTTTTCATGCACTTCTCAGAAGCTGAAAGCTGCTTCCAAAGAAATTGGACATAAACTTCTACTCTGAAAGGTTAAAAATTCAGAAAGTTCTGGGGAACTGAAAAAAATATATTATGTAATATGTTCTACCACCAGCAGCATGAAGACATTATTTGTCATCTTCCAGTCCACAGCCTTTGTGGGCAACCTGTCCCAGTCACTCTCACACTAAAGTGTTTCCTGATGTTTTGACGGACCCTCCTGTGTTGTGCCCATTCCCTCCTGGTCCTGTCCCTGAGCACCACTGAAGAGAACCTGGCTCCATCTTCTCCAGGTATCTATACAAATTGGTAAGATCCTCTTGATCATTCTCTTCTCCAGGATACACGATCACAGCTCTCCCAGCCTCTCATATATCAGATGCTCCAGTCCTTAATTGTCTTCATGGGCCTGCAGTGAACTCACTCCAGAAATTCCATAACATTCTTGTACTGGGGAACACAGGACTGGGCAAAGCGCTCCAGATGTGGTTTAGCCTCTTCCATGTGGAGAGGAAGGATCACCACCTTTGAACTGCTGGCAACACTCTGCCTAAAGCAGGGCAGGTACTGACACCTTTGCCTTGATAGTATATTGCTGGGTCATGGTCTTTTTGTCCCTCAGTAACTCCTTCTGTGCAAAGCAGATGCAAGAAACTTGCATGTTTCTTTGTTGAACTTGATGAGATACTCTTCAGTCCAATTCTCCAGCCTGTCCAGGTCCCTCTGGACCATGTGTATATGTTCAGCTCCACATGACTTAAGAACCTCAAATTAATGACCTAATATATGAAGGATGGAGCCTTAGCCCTCTAGGGACTGGAGACAGAACTCCTGGTAATCTTAGTAGGACTCCAGATTACCTTCAAATCTCTTGAACATATACTCTGATATGAAACATGTAGACAAGCTAAAGGAAAATAGTAATTGAAGCAGTCACTTCCAACTACTTCATCTGGTATTAAGGATTATTTAATACATCCTCAGCTAGGAGTTTAACAGTAATTACAGATTTCAAGATGCATTTTGTATAAATTACATTACAGTGTGGAAAACTAGACAGAAAACACTTCACAGACATCTTAGGCCACAGAAAAATATACAGGATAATAGCATACATGCCATATAGTTATCTAGAGAAACAAAAGAAGATGGGAAAAAGGATTGAAATTGATGTTCATATGAAGAGGGAGCTGGGAGAAAGGATAGGTATTGAAGTTCATACAAAGAACTGCTCTTGAAGAAATAAAGTACTTGTCTAGCTATCAGATATTCATAGAAGTATAAATGCTCATCTGGATGATGAGCATTACTGCTTAGCCTAGTACTCACAGACAATTGCTATTTGTATTAGCTAACACAAGAATTGCTGCACTTTTATAGTGATCTTCATTTCCAATCTCTACACACAAACGTGACCAAATTTTTCAACATCAGAGCACATTTCTGAGTCGAGTCTTTTTAGGAAAACAGAGCTCTTGGGAAAACACAGAATTACTCCTGAATATCCTAGACAGAGCAATTGATGTTCACATAAAAATTCACTGCATTTCTGAAACATGAAAATCATGAAAACCAAGAATACAAGCATTAATTGAATGCTACATCCCAACACTATCCAATTTCCACACAGGAATGAGTTTCTTTCATTTCAAGGACTGAAGTGATCTTCCTCAACAGCTCTAAAAAGAAGTGAAGCTGTTCTTTGCCTCAGCATGCAGAGAGTGAAGTTTTAACTGAAGACTTGGGTTTAGAACACCTGGGCATGCCCTCTTTACCTTGTGTCATGCAAAAGAGCCTAAAGTAACTTCATTTATGTTATGCTAACAACATTCAGTTATGGAGAACACTAACTTAACTCATGGTTAAAGACAGACTTAGGTGGTCTTCTATGTTTTTTCCTTTCATAGTCAGCTTCATGAGGAGAGATGGAAACCTATTGTATTTTTCTGTTCTCACACTGAAATGCCAATTTTCTGGTCTCAGTAGGTGTCATGTTGTCTATCCTTAACAAAATTATAATCAAAATGTAAGACACCAAGTCCTACAGAGCTGTCCAGTTCATAAATCTGGAAAACAGATTTCTTAATGCTTCTCCACCTTTCCCTAGTACAATTATAATTGCACAAGTTCTCTCCTTTGTCAGTATACAAAAAATCTTTTTCAAATTTGCTGTTCCTTTGTTGCATATGAACAAAAAATGGTGGTAACTGATCTGACTACAGGAGAAACAGTGTAGCCATACAGCTTACATTCTTGAACACAAGTCTTTCTTTGGGAGAATATGAAATTCTCTAAGAAAAAAAATTACTCCCTGACCAAATAATACCTAAATCATGCGAGACACATCTCTGGAGTATAACAGGATCTCAGACTAGCTCCCTAAAATCAATAAATGTATTTCAGCATAGAATGATCTCTGCTGCTTAAGACAACCTTTATAGACCAAGAGGGAAAGATACAGATGCAGCACAGAAATTATATAACCTTAATAGTCTCTTAGGCTTTGTATGTCTTACCTGTCTAAGTATATTTCTGCACAGAATATTCAAACAAGAAAAAGTGTCTTAGCATATCCTTAGCATAATCTGAAGTAATATCAGAACAGATATTAACATCGGGCTTTGTAATTAAAAATATGTTCATTCTTATGATAAAATATTACCTTAGCCCACCTCATTTTCTAGATTTGACTAATGATTTTCAAAAGCATTCATAAAATCTGAAAAAAAACCCCAAATAAACCAAAGCAATGGTTTCCCAGACAACACATCTAGAAGAGCTAGTAATGTTTCAGTAGAAACCAAACCTTCTATTTAAATTATAAGTATTGTTTGCAATTATATTCATTGCAACACTTATCAACAGCATCATGGTACAAAGTAGGTAGGAATTTTTGCAAATTTCATTTCCTTCACCCTTTTAAGATATTAGTAACATATTTTTGAAAAATAGTTACTGTAGCCTATTTGTGTAGCAAGTCCACCAGAAAATTCTGATGAGTGGAGGTTCTGCTTTCATCCACACAAGGACTACACCTAAAATGAATCTGAAAGAAGCAACAGAGTCTATTTAAGAAGTATTCCTGAAATTAAAAATCCATTTATTTCATTGAGGTATTGTCGTGGTTTTGCTCTGGGTCAATTTGCTTTCATACTACCCACACAATTACTATTAGTTGAGAGAAGGTTTATGTAGACAAGAGATTGGATTTGGGGAAAATAGTATGAGTATATATTACTAGTAAAACAAAAACTACTAACAAGTCAAAAACTAATGAACTATATTTACAATAATTTCTACATAAGTAAAGTACTAAGTATTTACAGAAATACTCCTCCCCCCTTCTATATTAGTCCGAGGAGGAGAAGCAGTCCTTTTCTCCATTCTCGGAGTTCCAGCTCTCTCTCCAGTAACACTGTAGCATTTTCACCATAGCTGGAATTCTTTCTTTTCTTCTGTGTCGGCCTCTAGGGCTGGGCTTACCCCCCTCCTGGGTTAAGGGGGGGTTACTTAGGTCTGAAGGTTTTTCTTCCATAGGCTTGCAAGGGGACACTTGCTTACTATGGATCTTCTTCCACAGGGTTACAGGGGATAATGGCTTATAAGTCCACCCCTGTTCCCTCTGGGAGAACAGTCCCTAATAGACCTCTCAGCATGGGTCTAGCATGGATCCCTTACTTGGATCCCCACATCTCACCTGAGCCGTTCTTGCTCCAGCGTGAGGTTTTCTCAGGGTCACAAATTTCCAGCACTAGCAGCATGGATCTCCCACTGAGATCCCAACATCCCACCTGAGCCGTCTCGCTCCAGCGTGGGTTTCCTTCAGGGTCACAAAATCTTCAATAGGACTCTGTCTCATTTCAGATTTCTCATGAAGCCTCGGCTTCCTCATGCATCAACTTACTCCAGTGTAGACTCTTCCACAAGCAGCACGGGGGTCTTCTCACCCCAACAAACTTTCTCAGGTAGCAGGGATTACTTTTCAGTCTTTTCCTGGCTGAAGGGAGAGAGCAAAAAAGGGGAAGAAACAAGCCCTCCTTTGCACAGTTCTTCTTTCTCTTCCGGCTGCCAGTTTTGACCTTGGAGGTCCCTTATCTCTTTGATGGAATTTTTCTGCAGCGGTTTCTGTCCAAGCAGTTCGTCTTTAAAGTTTTTTTTATTTCACTCTCTTACAGAAGAGAAGGGGGGAGTTTCAGTGCCACACCTGCCCCAGGCCCAGGGCCAGGGGAGGAGGGGGCCTAGCCCCTCTTAGGGCCTTGTTGCCACCTCTACATGGCTGCTGCTCTTAATTTCAACTGCGCAATCCCCTTCTCTTCCGTTTTCTTAAATATGTAATTAGCAAAGGCGTTACTGAGAGTTTTAATTGGCTTCTTGTCTGGAAATTCACCAAGACAAAACCATTCTCAGTCCCAGGGGCTGACCGACTGGGCAAAACCACGACAGGTATATTTTGACAAAAGAGATCACTAACTGATTTTCAACTCCATTTATGTAGGACTTGTTAAAAAGGACTTCCTAATACCTTAGGCTTTTGTGAGAAACGTAAACAAGGTGGCAAGGATTCCTTTTCAGGACAACTGATTTATGATATTTTAACAGAAAATTCTGGTTATTAGTCAGCACAATTAGCTAGGAAAGAGCCATAACAACTGAAGAACTTGCAAAGTGGTAAAAACCCCCTGAACTTTGTCTCAAAACGGCTAATATTCACTCCCTGAAGAATACAACTACTGCTGAAACAAAGTCTAAGAAGCTCTGATCTTGTTGTATTTCTCAGTGTTTCCTGCAGTGAAAAAGAGTTGTTTCGAGATTCCACCAGAATTCCTGAACAGGTATTACCATTGCATCACAGACTTCGACCGTAGCAGATCAACATGAAAGGAGAGAAATTTTTAATAGCATCATCTACTATTGCTATTCATGCTGAAAGTTATCCTCTCTATAAACGAGAATGCAAGTGAGCGAGGCACAGGTGCCTTGGTAGATCAAAGGTAACTTATTTCAGCTTTAAATGCAAAAATGCTGTCCTACAGATCTGGAAATCACACAAGTTATCCTGTTTTCACTGTACACAGAATCTCACGCATCCAGAAAGAGTTCCTGTTTTAAAATCAAAGTGAGGGGCCTTACACTGGCCTTTTCCTTTTCTTAAAATTTCTTTCATTATCGAAAACAGTACTAAAATAATTCAAGCCATGCTCATGAATGCTAATTTGATGCAATCTACATATGAATATAAATCTGGTGGTTACGTGCTGAAGAGGCTTTCAAACAGCTATGGAAGGGGTTTTTTTTCCTTATCCACAGGTTTTTCAGTTGTTCTTAGGAATTCTAAAATTTCATACATGCTTAATTCAACCTCCAATTTTTTTTTAAATTTTTACATAAACCAACTTAAACTCCACACTGATAAACCAGTACTCTTTGCTTTTAAATAAATGGTTGTGGATTTTAGCATTCAGACATTAAGACTGAAAATCTTGAACTTGAAGTATAGCATTCCATGAAACTTATAAATGAACTCTTGACAAAAGATTCAAGAAAATATATTTATTCAATTTTGGCAGAGGAAGAAAATATAATAAATATGACAACTTCTTACACCCTTTACAAGCTATTTTTATATCACACTTCTGCTACAAATTTCAGTGTTTCAAATTTTAAAAGAACACATTCACTGAAAAATTAAGAAATTTTAATGTGAAAAAATACACAAAATAAGAGTGCAAATGTTTTATTTTTTGTGGCTAGTGTTTAATCTTCAAGTCCTTTAGAACACTGCAAGAAATGCTTTAGATTAGTGACACTGAGAGCATCCAATTAATATGCACAAGTGAATAATACAGATTGTAATTTTTCATGATATTACATCAATTTGTCTCTCAACACTGAAAAAGACTTTTCCAAATTTCTGTTATTATGACAACACAAGCTTTTTACAAATCCCACACTCAAATCCCCAGCTGAAGCAGAATGAATTTAAGTGGAACCTCCTCAAAACAAGACATCCACCAGGCAAGCACCATTTTCATTCTGACATGTTTATACAGTTCTTTGGAGTGCAACTGATACTTTCTCAGCAGAAGCAGACTCAAATCCATTAGGATCTTTATTTTCACAAGCAGCAACCGGGGCAGCAATCCCTGAGATTCTCCAGGCAGCCTGTAGCTGTGTTTTGACAGCCATCATGTCTTGCTACTTTTTTATGTGCCATCTATTCAAACCAGTTTTCTTTCAATAAGAAGCGTACAGCATCGTCAAAGCCATTTTGGTACAATGATTCCATTTTCTCCTGGTCTGGTGGGAACAAAGCTTGATTAAGTCTTACTAGGTTGGCCACTGACAGCTGCAACAGAGCAAGAAGCTACAAATTAGTTTATTAAAGCAACTTATCTAGACGTGACTGTTCTGTCATGTGTTTCATGTTGCATATGCAAAAACAAAAGACCAGCATGGCTGTGTCTACACCAGGAAATTAACCACGTCCAGGTTCACTGCTGAGCGCCAAGGCAAACTGGCACAAACAACACATACATACTATTAAACTCACAGCATCCAACACAGACTGTCTGCCTGTAAAACTGCCCAAAGTTTTTGAAACACTTTAAGTCTGGAAACACTCCCAAAACTGTCTGGCAGAGTGGTAGCTGGCACAAGCTAAACTTGTGCAAGGAAATATTTTGACAACTTACTAGTGCAAACAACCACATCCTTGGGAACGTTCCCAGGCAACGTTTACATATAAGTATAAACGTAGCTTTTATTACCAACAAATTAAGGACTACTCAGCTATTTAAGTGGTCACTCCATCATGTAAAAATATTTTGGAGCTTTATTCCTGAATACAGACTTTATTAAATTACAGCCGAATAAAAAATATAATTAAATTCAATAATGTTCTGAACAATTCATTTATATAATTAACTTTATATTTTAGCCACATAATTTATTATACACAATTTTGCAAAACAATATCAAAATCATCTTTGTTATTTAAAGTACTCAATTATTCAAATTCATCCTAGAGGATGCAGGCGATTCAAAGAGACAGAAAATTTTTAACATTCCAATACGGGTAAATGAAGATATACAACTCTTCAATTTATGCAGATAACAATATTGCTGGAAAAAAAATATTCTTAGTGATCATTCTTACAGTTTTAAGAGCTAGAGATGCTTCAAATCAAATAGTTTAAAATGTTTCCTGAGATTCTGCACAAGTCCGCACATGCATGACCCAAGCAGCAATCAATTTTCTACTCTAAACTAATCACCAACTCATTTTTCCTCCTCTAGATACACTAGATATTAGATACAAATATGACCAAGAAATACACAGTAATTGTGTATATTTTTGAAATATATGAAATAAATAATCTCCTACTTTATGACCTTTTGCCAAGTACTACCATGATTAAAATCCCTCTGTGAAACATTATAAAGATTCAGAAACTGGTCCAATTTGTAATGAAATTACATAACACTAATTTTACTAAAATTAGGAAAACATTAAAAACTGTCTAAAAACAAACTTAAAGTGCCAATTGTTGTTAATCTTTATTGTTTCTTTCTAATGGACTATTGTTGACCACTAGATCTATCATTATTCAATGTTTTCTTTCATCATATCAAAAGCAGTAAGACTGGTTAAAATTTATGAGGTAAAGGCTGCAAAGGCAGAAACATCAACAATGAAAAATAGGCAATAAAAACCAGTCTTAAATCTCAACATACAGAAATGTTTCACAACTTCTAACAAGACTTCTGCAAAAATGTTGTGGTCACAGGTGTTCACATGCTCTCTTGAGTAATGTGGCGACAAGTCACTGCATACCATTTCAAATGTACAACTTAAACTTGTATTTTAAAATCAGTTGGAGCAATAGAGTTCAATAAATATGAAGAAATGTTCTGGAGTTTTCCTTTACTGAAGTATTTAATTTGTTTTTTTCCCTATAAACACTGTACCTAGCCATAGACTGATGATATGTAAAGCAAGCCTAATATTATTTACACTTAACAGCCTGTTATAATGTGCTCAATTTTACTAGATCAATGATTTTCAAACTTCCTTCTTTATTGTACATTTTCCTTCCCTTGTGTCTAAGAAAAGGTTTAACCTCCATTTGCAAATCAGAAAATGCCAAAATTTTACATAAGTTGACATATAACACAAAATAGACAAATATAAACCTAAACTTTACTGCAGAAGTACCTTTTATTCTTTTAAAGGTAATTAATAAACAAGTAACTCACCATCATATCTTGTTTTGCTAGTTTAACATAAAGATCCACACGTCCTTTATCTTGTGGACAGATATCCAATCGACCACTGAAAGGAGAAATCGTCACAGTTCTTCCAACAGGCAAGATAGGAAGGCCATTGGTAAGGCCACCATCAACCCACTTCTGTTGGGAAACAGAAATATTTTCCAGGTTACTCTAGTACAGTATGATCACAATGGAATACCTTTTCCTTCCTGACCTTGCCTCCTCCAGTCCACTCTCAAGAAAGCTTACAAGCTTCCTTCCAAGAATACAATAGATAATATTAAATATGTGGCATAAATAATAAGGAACTGACAATGTACGCACAGAGTTATGAATCAATGACCAGTTGACATAAAGTGCATATTTGTGTTTAGTGTATCTATCAAGCTACTGATAGGGCTTGTTGGTTAATCTAATAATAAAATGCCCCACACAGAATGTTTCTCAACACATACATAAAAATATAAGATTGTTAATATTACACATTAATCAAATTAAGTACCGTATACTCCTCTAGAACATTATTCTGATTGAAACTAGGAGCTGCACAATCTGTATGTGCAGGTAAACTGACTGCACAAGTGAAACCACATGACTCCTCCCCTCTTCTATATTATGATTCTTTTTCCAGAGCCTCACGTCTTCCTACTTACACTATACAGGACAGCAGTAGCTGGAAAGTGGAGGGTAAAGGTGGGAAGGAGTTGAACAACTATGACACAGGAGGGAGCAGACAAGAGTTAGGTATAGTGAAGAATGAGATCTAGGAGCGTAGATCTGATCTTTAGAAGGACCATGGCCAAATTCCATTCCAATATAAGCAGGACAACTATGAAACTTCTTGCTAATATATTTTATATCTTCATATTTCTTTCTATGCTTACATGCATAACCCGAAACTCAACAGCCCTCTGCTGGCTAGATGCATTCACTAAAATCATACATGAGGTCTGATGACCAGATGCATCTCACTGAACTTTACACATCGAAATTCAATTAGTAATTCTGCACTTCTTTTATCATCCCAGAGAGAGAAAACAGTCACAAAAGTTAAAAAACCCCCACAAACCAACAAAAAGCTCTCAAAAAAATATATGATTAGGAAGTTTTTTTATGACATTTGAACATTTGCATACTGTCCCCCCCACACCACCCTCTTCTTCGCTATCTCAGATGAATTTTATGTTCCTGATTTTAAAATATAAGCTGCAAATACTAACATTCAACAGTTTCCATGGCCCTTTTCATCTTGTGACTTCATTGTATGCTTTAGCGCTTGACTCTTGACATTAGCTGATGTCAGCACCCACAATCCACCACTGAATTCCTTCACTTTGCACAAACATCATATTTCTCAGTGCTTAGAATTGAGATTGTTTCGTCTTAGAAAAGAAGGCAAAAATGAATAAAATTCCAGAACGACAGCTATCTTTCATATTTCTCAAACTCCCATAACAGCATTGCTGTGATAGCTGTGAGTAGAGCTGCAATATACCATAACATTTCTAACACCACAGCTTTTTTTTGTGTATTTATAAATATTAATTTATTATTGATTCATGTGCCATGTTCCTTGTAGTACCAAGTGGGTTTTTGTTGCATTTCTTATGGTGAAAAGTACAGTGGATGCCCTGTCATGTCAAAGGAACCATGTCAAAGTGGAAGCCATGTCAAAGGAACCATAACAGATGATATTAATAATGTTTTTCACAAGTCTAGCTTAGCACTTTTACAACTTAAAAGTTTTCACACTTCTAAAAATTCTGATTATTTCTTTCTCCCCTCTCCTCTTATTTAACTTCAGTATTTATTTGAAAACCAAAATATTTACCAAGGCATCCCAATTATTGTTATTTAGCACTATTTTCTGTAGATTTTGTTGTTTTATTTTCTTTTGAGCATTTGGGAGAAACTGCTTTTCAGTCAAAAATACTTTAGCTCCACAGTCCCTTGTTCTTCATAGTTATTAAACATTTATTTGCCGCAGACAAAGAAAAGTGATGTCCCAGTTTCTTTTAATTTCTTCAATAATTCAATTTCTTAAATTCTTGAGAGATGCTTCTTAGCTGATGAGACAAATTCCTGGTAACTTCCAAATTAGTGTCACTAATATCTAATACAGTGTAAAGACAAAGAAAGTTTTGAAATAACATGCGATGAAAAACAAATCAGCCAATGAAAATGAGGATGTGGGCTTGACCTAAAAGAATCTACCTATTTACCAATTTAGTTTTCACAAAGCTGTTCCATAAGAACTATAGTCACACAAACTACAAACTCATCATCAGATACAGTCAATTAAATCATCTTCATCTGTCTTAAAAATTAAACCTTGTCAGAGACTCAAAGGACACCAAACTAAGTCAAAGAAAGATAATTTCACACAGATCAGGTTTGCACTGGTGTTACTGGAAGCTTAGTCCAAGAGTATCTGAAAAACCCAACCCAGGTAATAAATTCTCATATATTATCTTACACTTCTTTTTTTGTCAGCTTATTCTTAGGCTCATAAATCAGAAGAAAATATAATATGAGGAGACTAATGTTTTGTCCACACTAACATGAAATTTAGCTTATCCATCCCAAGAGCATAGGCTGCAGGCATGCACACTTACAGGTAAACTAACTAAACCCAATGTGAAGCCAAATGCTCCCCAGAAAGTATTCTTCCTAAAAAGAAAATTAAAATGCAATGAACCCTAAACTGAATCCTAGAGTTCAGTCCCTGTAGGCAGTATGGGCAGGCTAGCAAGGTTTGGCTAGCACCATACTTGCTTACATACCACGCATAATGGTAGCAGTAACACAGTACAGGTAATGTAGTGAAATACATTTCAAAAATAGTCCCAGATGACCTGGTGATATGTGTGCAGGTGATATATGTAGCCCAGAGAAGACCCAGATCAACTGTTTTAAAGCACAGATAAGGCCAGTAGACTTAGGCAGCTAGCAGGCAGTAATCTGAATTCCATGCTGCCAGGGACCTACGGCCTAAGGAATTTACCTCCTGAAACCAGTGTAAACGCAGACAGACAGAACTCTGGTCTGTTGCAGTAAAGCTTTCAGGAAGCTTGAAATACAATGCTTTATGATAGGTGACTGTGCAGAGCCAAATCAATATCCAATCCATCTTATCAACTTAGTGCTTACCATGCCTGGAACATGTTACATGCTGTGTATCTGGTTCTGCTTCTGGGCTTTACTACACACCCACATATCCTCATTCCAAACCAAGGAAATAGTACCACAAGGGAGACCCCAAGGTTTTGCTCTCACCTTGCTCAAAGCACTAAATAACAGAAGTCACAAGCATCTACAGGCAACAGTTTTCTCAAAAAAAAAAAAAAAAAAAAAAAAAAAAAAAAAAAAAAAAAAAAAAAAAAAAAAAAAAAAAAAAAAAAAAAAAAAAAAAAAAAAAAAAAAAAAAAAAAAAAAAAAAAAAAAAAAAAAAAAAAAAAAAAAAAAAAAAAAAAAAAAAAAAAAAAAAAAAAAAAAAAAAAAAAAAAAAAAAAAAAAATAAAAAAAATCCTAATCCACAAATGTGTTGTTTTACAGAATATGAGAAAAGTCAGTGCAGACATGCAGAACTAATCATTCCCACAAATAACAATAAATAAAAGCAACCTCATTCCCAGAAACTGTCTTTTCTGCATCTCACTAAAGCAGAGCAATAAGAAGCTTTGGGAATGAAAAGAAGCTTTCAAGTAAGAGAAGAATCAGTTTCCATGAAACTTTCATTGATTTACCTTTTGAATACAAAAAATAAACATAGGCAGCAATGAGAACTGTCCCATAGAAAAAAGGTTGCAGTAAACATTATAGGGTTAAAAAAAAAGTCTAAAAAGGCTTCAGTAAATATTACAATACCTATTCAATCATAATAGAACTGTTATTCCAATAAAATGGGGTTTAAATAAGTTTTGGACAAAACTCTAGGCCAACTTTTCAATTTCTTAATTAAAAGAATACCACAAAAAAATTTAACAATGACACTTTTTTCCCTTTAACTAATAGCAGAATGAACCTAAAAATCCATATATCCCCTTTGAAACAGCACAAGCAACAGACTCCAACCAACAAAAAATTCCAGACCCTGGGAAGCTGTAAGCAGTCTCCATTTAACTCAAGCAGTCAAACAATACTGATTTAAACCCTTCCAATATTTCAGCTGATATGTACAATCATATATATAATTCTCAAGCTGAAAAGCTTTCTGACATAATAACTATTAGCTAGGGGCAAATATATATGGTTTTGTGCAGCTTTTTGGCAGGGTGGCTGTGAGGATTAGGGAGATTTCAGAAGAATCATTTGTATGAATACAAGGAAAAAAAGGAAGAAGTATCACGTAGTTTTTCTCAGAAAGAAATAGCTAATTTCATGCCTCTAAAATTATTTTTAGAGTGTTAATATATTTCTGTAAGAAAGACAAAAACATTCTTGAAGTTAAATTGAGTTAAGACAACTGTGAAAAGGTTTTCTTATAATAGTGTACACTCCTGAAAATTTCCTAGCTGTGTACTCTAGGGGAAAAAAAAGTTTATTCTTTAAATGTTTTTCCAAAGAATTTGAAGGTACCTGGTAAGCATATAATTCTATACAGAACATGAGAACAACATGCATGAAAACACATGTACTCCAGCAACATCCCACTTGCCAAGAACTTCTCCTATCTTTCCTTCCAACAACCAGAAAGAAGATTGTTGCTCCTCTAAACTGCAAAATAAACCATTTTAAAGTTGATAACACAGCTTGTGGCGAGAAGAATCTTTAGCAAAACAAGCTGCTTCTCACGGTAAGTGTCAGACACTATCTTTAGAAACAGCTTCACACTACAGAGATCATTTCAGTCTCAGTACCCACAATTTCTGAAACAACACATGAGCAAACTCATATTAACTTTCCTAGTGTTAATCTGAAACATCAACAGAAACAATAACTGTCTTATAAAATACAGTACTGCAGTTGTTTTCCCTTAAGATCAAATAGTTACATCATAAATGAAGAACACATAAAAAGAAAGTTGGTAGTCAATGAAAAATTACCTCTCCTTTATATTCCACTGCCTTAATTCCTGCATATACTGGTATAAAGCTACTTGCTAGCAGGACCTAGAGAGAAAAAAGCAGAAAGGATAGAGAAAAAAAAAATTAAAGAAAGGCATCAATTTTAAATGAACACATATTTTCATACCTATTTATCTATATTGAATAATACAGCAGTAACCACTCAATATATTAGTTTAACATAAACCCACTGTCACCTCAAAATGTCTTCTTGTTGTGGTATGTCAAAATGTGATAAAAATTATTCAGTAGGATTGGCTTTTTTTATGACTTGACAGTGACAACTCTCAAAACAAAATATTAAAAAATTAACTCCTTGATTTATGTGATTCCAAAGAGTGTGAGCTTAGTTTTGCACAAAGTAAGTCTACAGTTTGTGAGAAACTAAATATGTATATGCTGAAAAAAAAGCAATATATTGTCAAAGAAGAAACTAACCCAGTGACTCTATTGCCATATTAATATAGTGTTTACTCTTCTAATAAATCAGATTTTCAAACTTTCAAAAATATTACAAATGTACCAAAACTTCACACATGTATATCTTTATCAGTATCAGTACTTTGCATTTAATAATTCAATACTTAACAAATTATTATTTCCCCTACTGTAAACCTCCATTGCTATTTACAGCAGCTCTCAGTTTTTTGGGTTATTTTAGACCAGGACACTGTTCTGTCATGTACAGATTTATACACACACATATCTTTCTATCCATTCATAGTAATACCTGTGAGAGAATGTGTGTTTCTCTATACCTATGTATCCACTCACATATATATAAGTAACCAGTACCCAGCATTTCAAAGAGAAGGGGTAAATGCATGGACAAATTGCAATATGTCAGAATTTTTCATAGGGCTAAAGAGGATGAATCCATGTGCTTGTGTGGCGGCATGAAAAAAACAATTTGGGGAACAGAAGTGGGTCCCAAACTGGTGTATATACTACATGAATGATCAGATGAAGAAAAATCCACAATCCATGCATACTGTGGAACAAAATGCCTGAGTTTTTTTGAGTGGAATTACACTTACTTTTACAAAAAAAAAAAAAAGCTACTTTCAATTTTAAGCACCTCTGCTCCCTTAAATATTTTAATTAAGACCATATATGTATACAAAGTCTTCAACTTTGAGAACTATTCTCTTGCCTATTTCTCTTCCCATTGATGTAGAGCACCAGAGCTTTGTCTGAGCTCAGATAAAAAGGCTTTTTAGTTTCCTTAGGAAAAATGCAGCTATTTCTCTTTCCTTTCCCTCACAAAAGCATAACACAGGACTCCCAAGTTCCCAACATCAGCATCTTCCCCTGCCCAACTTCCTTTCTCCTCTCTCCTTCAACTCCACCTCAGTAACTCTGTCCCTTTTAAAGGGAAAAATGTTTAGTGAAAGAAAAGAATCAAAACGAGGTGACCTCTGCAAAACCTGAATTTTTTTCAAAAGGACTGAAGAAAGGC
Source organism: Empidonax traillii (assembly GCF_003031625.1). Classification (NCBI taxonomy): domain Eukaryota; kingdom Metazoa; phylum Chordata; class Aves; order Passeriformes; family Tyrannidae; genus Empidonax; species Empidonax traillii. The sequence continues at coordinate 109,769 of NW_020956258.1, read as the reverse complement.
AGTTGTTTTTCCTTCTAAAGTCACTTCTAAAGTATTTCTCTACCACTAACAGACTACTGTGGACTTCAATACACTGCTCCCACCTTTCCAAACTAAATACAACAGTCTTCTGCGTCCTGCTCCCCCACAAACACACAAATCTCTTCCCTGTCACCTCCAATTTAGGAACTGCAAGTCTAGGCATGCTGATACAATGACTGTCTTCACATATGCAAAGACTATTTCAAATGTGGGAGATTATTAATTGACTTTCCATGTCCACTGGGAACAGTAAAAAAGATAAAAGCTTAAAAATGTAACAACATCTATTCAGTTCAGCCATTATGAAAAGCTTTGGAAACCATAAGGCTTGTTAAGCATTGAAACCAAATGTCTATGGAAGTTGAAAGATTTCTGACAGAGGGTACGGAAGTTTTACTGTTTGTAAAACAGTTTGCTCAGCAGTATCTTTATCCAGCCTTGGATGTAGCAGGTCATGTCTAGGCCTCATACAATCAAATAACCAAACAAGCTCTTCCCTCCACGCTACTGCGGCAGCCACCAGCACTCAGACAGCTGTACATATGACACACGCAGAGGTGAAGGTATGCACAAAAACATGTATTATGACCTGCACTGAAAAATTAGACAATATGAATGTATTCCAAAGCGCAATTATTTGTAATTTTATTACTATTATTCCAATCCATTCTAATGCTACCATAGAGAACAAAAGAACAGAAATGGCTAAATCAAAGAGAGAACTATTGAAATAGTAATAATATGTTCATATTTCCAAGGTCATCCTGATGCTACTAATTCTCTCCAGGTTAGAAGTTTTCACTGCAAAAACACATATACCTACAGAATAATAATCTCCATGCTTGTCACTGCTAGTTACTTCTATAGCTAGAAATAACAGTGCATAATTAGAGATAAACTTTTTGCATAATTATCTTTGCATGATGAAGTCCTAAGAATTATGAGAACTAACATAATAGGATCAAGATTTTTTAAAATGATACTTTAAAGGCAAACTCCCAACGTATAGTTTGAGATTTTGTAAACAAGTGTGATTTTTTTTAAGTGATAACTGTAAAGAAACTCTTATTTGCTCTAAGGATCCACAAGGATAGAAAAGGGAATTCCTTCTTATTCTTTTTCCTTCTTTATTCTGCTATATCTTATGATATCCTCCACTAAGATAAAATCAATTACTAGAAAGAACATGCTTTAAATGCATCTGACTTCCTCCTACAATTTCATATCAGCTTATGTATATAATCCTGATCCAAATTTAAAAAGTGACATTCAGATGAAGAGAAGGGCAGCAAAAGATGTATTTTCCAGTACCAGATAAAATACAACTGATATATAGGACTTAACATTACATGATATCTATTCCCCACAAATACCTATAGGAAGTGTTGAGTTTTTTTTTAAACTTCTTTTACTTTCTTTTGTGATGAAACTTAATATAGATAATATCAGTGAAGTAAGAGATGCAAAAATTATTATAAAATTTCAATATTTTTTTATTCTCATATACTGCAACAATGAGTTACACTGTTACTTTTTAAAAACATTTTTTCCACAAGGTAGAATATACCTTAGTAATAACAGATTAAGGAAACACACACAAGCACAAAATGAATTTTAGCAAAATTTGTGAAACTGTAGGATCAAATCATGCTTCCGTTGTTTATGTTACAGTTGTAGAATCGCTGATAGTATATGTAGTTATTTGAGTAAAACAGTGATTTACTGCACAGCTAATAACATACTCTTAAGTCTTGAAGAAGCTCAAGCATTTTTATTTAATGCAGTAATATTCAACTTCATTACCTTAATGAGGTCCTCCCTGGAGGAAAAATTTGAAACCAAGTGATTTTCTCCACTTTTTGAGTTAGTGACTGACACATAGAGCCGGTTCTCAGCTATCTCATGAACATTAGAAGGAAGAATAGACTCTATGCCCTCCCTAGAGGAAAGAAAATGCTCAACATTACTCATCATCATTATATAAAAATGTTGCAAATACATTAGTGGTGAATGAAAGAGTGTTGAGCACCCCACAGTATAGAAGAAATATGTACACTCCTCATTTGCATTTGGAGAGCCCAACACAAAAGTGATCTTACAGAAGCATTAAGATAGGTACCTAAGTGTTTTCATAAAATCATAACCAGGCGTTACAGCACCGAAGTTCAATTTTCTGACTTCCTCTGCAAATCCATAGGCAAAGTGCTTACATTGCTGGAAATGAAAAACATTAACCATTAAGGATGTTTCAGTGATGGGAAGCATATTCGAGTGTAGTATCTAAAACATTCTAGAGGTTAAAGCTTTAATCAAGAGAGAGCTATAAGATCCAACTGAAATACGTTTTCATATGTGCTTGGTTTGTAACAAGATATGAATAACAAAATATTGAGACTTTCATAAGGACTAATTTGTAAGAAAAAAAACCCTAATTTAAAAAAATTATAAACTTTCACAAGTATACCACTTTAACAATCAAGGAAAGTTAAAGGTTATTTTTCTACACACTACCACTGATAAATAATCAGCTGCCTAAACCATGCCCTTACAAAAACAATAATTTATAATTCAATTATAAAGTCACCTTTTATTTTAAAGACGTTCAGTACTAAAACCAGACACAATTACCTTAAGATGCTTATAAGCATTAAAAACCCTAAAATTACTACAATTTCTTCTCACTAATGCAAAAAACAAGCTACTAACAAGTATACATATTTAATGAATATAATACTATGGAAGTATTTAATGAACAGAATAATATGATGGATGACACAGGAAGAAAAGACATCAGATATCAGTCCTGCACAGGGAACCTCTTCTACACAAGTTGAAATGCCCATCATTAGTGGCTGCAGAAAAATAGCTTGAAGTGTGATCTGTAAGAACTCCCAAAGGAGAGCAGTGGAATTGGTATAAATTTATTTTTTAATCATAACATGCTAAAACAATGAATTATGATCCTGAGTGCTTAAGACTCAGTATTCAGTATTTGCAATCCTTTTTTTTTACCCTTTCATGCAGACTTCCCTAATGATTTTAAGGACTGGGGAAAAAAATAAATTCAGTCTTATGCAGGCTTCTGAAATTGGTACCCTGTAAACATATTACAGCCATATTCACCCATATAACCACACGGAAAAAAGACAGTTTGGATTTTCTGGATTACTAGCTTCCTGTATGAAGAACAAATATGTTGCTAGTAACAAGATAAATTAATGAGTGACTGAAGAAAAGCAAGAAAAAAAAGAGAAGTGAATGTAACTCTTGCATCCACTTTCTTTTACATGGCATTTGAATAAATATATTAAAAAAGTTCACTATGAGGTTCATACCTCTTAAAAAAATAGTCACCATAAATATTTGTGCTAATTAATTTCACATAGGTTAGATTTGCACCTTTAGCCCATGAGGTACTTGCCTTTGTGAGCTCCAAGCCAATTAAAATATATAAAATTAGTTATTAGTCTTGAATTTATTTTACATTACACAGTTAGGCTTCTTCTGTAGTCAATCTGCTGGAAAGAGGCATATTCAGACACCTCTCTCTCTAAACAGAGAAGAAACCCACAAAACCCTACAAAGGAGTACCTCAGAACTACCATCTTTATATCTAAGAAGCTTTAATAAAGACATGGGGAGCTAAGAGTAACAGGGAGCTGGATAAACCCAAACCTAGTTAAATGACAGAAAACTACATTCCATATTACAAATGCTAGGAATAGACCATACCTAGGCTCTCAATTCCTGTTCCCCAAAGGAACAACTTCTTACAACTATGAACTGGTTTAGAATTTTATTGCTAAAAGCTTTAAACAATACATCTAAAATTTAAATAGTGACTGAGGACATGTTTAGAAATTGTATCAAGTTAAGCAAACTTGATATCAAATGTGATCAAGGTACTTTTTAAATAAACAGGTATTTATCTATAACTATATATGCCTCCCTAGAATTCCAAAGTCCCATTCCTTTTCAGCAATGAAAAAAATCCAAGATATGACAGAAAAACAATTTGCAAACTGTCTTACTAAAACAGCAACAGTTAAAAAAAAATCCTCAATGTTATATTCACTTCAGGATAAGGACAGGTTGCATTAGAGCTTTGAGACTAGGAGATGCAGAAAGTCCTAATTATGGCTTGTCTAACATTGCCATCTCTGGGGAGAGGGGAAAAACCCAGAAAAAATAATTAACTGATTAAGAGCTGTATCTGTGGATATTGAATATTTCAAGCTAGAAATGTAGTAAAGATAATAATATAATTATCCTGATATGAAAAGTTAATTCTATTCAGTACACAACACTGCTTTTACTTAAATTCCATGAGAATTAGAAAGAATTATTCTCCTTGATAAAATATCTCTCAATTTTCCATTTAAACAATATAACAGAATAACTAAAATGTACATAAAAAAATGAAAAGGAGTAAAAAGTTAATGAAACATTCTTCAGTTTGCAATAAAATGACAAATTTTCAAAGGAAAAATCCATCAGATTCAATATAATATAGCCTTAATTTCCACAAACAAAAGCTAAAACTGTTCAAATATTTTTAGTTAGAAACATCTTTGTAAGTTGGACCAGGCTGAGAACAAGTGCTCATACCCAGAGCCTACAATAAGCAGAAAAATTTCCTTGGGCTAACAAAGGGCTGCTGTGCTCACCACAGAGGAAATTAAAGTCAGAGGTACACATTACACCAGGCAAACTTGGAGCTGAACCACCAGTCAGAGATGACAGAAAGGGAGTAACACCTGAACAGGATACAAGCAAGGTTCTTCTCACACCAGTATAACTTGCCTAATATCAAAATCACATAAAGAATGCACCTGGGGGAGTCAGGTGAGGGGAAAGAAGCCAGGGAAGAACCTACTGATGAAAGCAACAGAAGTACAGTTAATGAATTCATATCCCAGCAGAAACAACCAACATACAAACTAACAAAAAGATAGTGGCCAAGTGTGATTTGGCTGGGACTGTTATTGGAATCAAATGCAGTGAAATAAGCAAGGCCTGGAGAAAGTTACCCAACACTCACAGAACTGAAATATAAGTGTACTTAGAGCAAAAATCTTACAGCCTGTTTTTGCCCACAATAAGACATTAAAAACATTTTGGCAATACTTGGTCCTCTACATATATTAATGCAAAGTCACTACAAGCACTTCAGAAGGGCAAAGCAGCTTTAACCTCTGGGGAAAAATTAAAAAAAAGAAAAAAAAAAGTTATGCTCTCCCACAGAACCTGTAACAGTGCAGTCATTAAATAAAACTGGCGTCTCTACATGACACCAAATGCATTGTGAGAAAGGAGTGGTATCTCTGGAGGAAAAACAACCCAGACACTTGTATGCAGCATGTCAGAACAGAACGCTGTGAGGGTTAATCCTCCCAGGCACACAGTGGGGGCTACTGCTGATAAGGCATGGGCTGTACTGAGTCTAAAGAAGACACACAGGGCACTTCTTATGCTGTCTAATGGAGCACAGGCAGCAAGGAAAAAAATTGAGCAGGTGTGTAGTGTTTATGAAGATACATTCCATCTACCATTTTCATCTACCATTTTCATGTCCTTTCACAGAAGGATGAAAGGATGGTGCTATGCACTTGCTTAACAAAGCCTATCTCTAGCCAAGAAAACAATGATTCACTTTGTAATGTATCACCCTTAAGTACATATACATTTTGGTTGCCTACAACTCAACATTCACACACATCAGATTTCTATTTATGTAGCTTTTATGTATTTTTGTCATAAACAGTTTTGCCCACAAGTCATAGATGTGGTTAATGAAAACAACACACAAGAGTCTGTTGCTAGCAAATAGTAAGAAGAATAAAAACAAGAAACATAATATTTTAATAAACTTAATTGAAGATGATTATATTAAAAAAATGTCCTTTGAAAATTATTATGGCCTATACCTACGAGTTTACTGATTTACCTCTATATTTTCTGGCACTGCTAACAAGACAGCTGCAGTCAGAGATCCCGCAGAAGCTCCCGCAAAAGCTTTCACACCTGTTAGTAACTTCTTACCATGCCTGTAAAAAGCAGCTGCTGCCCCCAAGTGGTAAATTCCCAGAAAGCCACAAGCTGAAAAGGACAGGTTGATATGTTTCATTTGTGCTGTGGAAATAAAGTGTCACATTAAGAAAAAAGGACGGGCTAATTTCATCTGGTAATATACATCTATTCTTTTGCAATAGAACACATAACAAACCATATCTACATAATAAAAAGCAATTTACTTAAGAGCAGTAAAAACTTTTGATTACTAAATACATCAAACAAGCAGCAGTTAGTTTAGTATCTCCAAAACCGAAAACAACCCTAAAATAATCCTTAGCACAAATCCCTTTAAAAATCAATAAAAAATATATATCTTTATAGACAATGTAACTACATGTTTTCATCTAATTTGTCAAAGAAATGCAAACTAAAAGTAGCTACTCAAAAGTGATAAAAGAATGCCTTTGAAGAGCAAACATTGTTAGACACCTTGATGAAAAAATTCAAATTAATTATAAAATTGCTGGCTACTGTCTCATCATGTAGTAATAGGACAAGGGGAATGGATTCAAACTGAAAGACAGTAGGTTCAGATTAAATATGAGGGAAAAATTCTGTACTGTGAGGGTAGAAGACACTGGAAGAGGTTGCCCAGAGAACTGTGGATGCCCCATCCCCAGAAGTGTTCAAGGACAGGTTGAATGGAGCTCTGAAAAACCTGGTCTAATGAAAGGTGCCCCTGTCCATGGAAGGGGGGTTGGAAATAGATGATCTTTAAGGTCCCTTCCAACCCAGGGTATTCTATGATTCCATGATCATACTTCCCTTACACATGCAGAGTCTTGAATCCATTATAATTAAAAAAAGGATTTTTTTCTGTCACCTCTGAAACTCATTTGCTTACTATTATTATTGACAAATTCTTAAAGTAATTGCTAATTTAGAAAAGAAAAATGCCCAACGTGTTGTTGCTACTATTTAAATAAGAAGGAATAAAAAATAATCAAATAAAATACAAAGCACTAAATGTATAAACAAACACATGGTCTGAACATGTCTAGGGTAGAATTTAAAATTATAAAAAAAAAAAACCACACAAATAGGAAGTATTAGTTCAGATCATTAGGGATGGTTAACTACATAAATAAAATATAATGCTGTACATTTTATTAGCTCTTCTGTTTCTGTAAATAACCACAATTATGAGAGCAAGGTATTCCACAGATTATATTGTAGAGCTATATGAGATATTGTACACATTATCTTAGTATTGAATTAAAAATAAACTCCTGCTATATTTGGGTACATCTTGACATGAATGGAAACAATCAGTCCTGAATGAAGAGAGGTAAACATGTACAGCAACATATTTTGGTTTAAGATGGCTCTTCAACTCTAAAATGGGAAGAACAGGAAAGACGAGGATAAGAAACAGCTTTCAAAACCACTAGATAAGAAGACATGCTCAACTCAACTACTTTACCAATGGCATGATTACAATCAGACCTAATGGTCTAACCAGGTTTCACTGACAGGGAGAGGGAAAAATAATAGTGCCAAGGAATATTTGGTGCACCAGTCATTCCAGTAAAACACTATACTATCATAAAGTAGTTTATCAACTTTGTACTGGAAATGCTTGCATATACACTTGTAAGTAGGAATACTTGTAATCAATCTAACACACTTGTACTCATAGAAAGTTTTAGAGGTTGGTTCTTGCTGTGATAATGTGAGAGAAAGGCATTTAGAACAAATCAAATGAAAATCCCTTTATTATTTTTGAAAAGAAAGGATCTTTTAATTTAAAGAAAAGTCTGAAAAGTAATGAATAGAAGATTAAAAAAAAGTTTATTCAAGATGTTACTGGAAAACAACAAACACAACCCTTTTTTTTTTTTTTGTGGAATGGAAGAAAACTAAAACAGGCTTTGAACTTTCTAGTATGATGTCATGATGTGCTTTCTTTCAGTCTCAGGAGTTTAACCAACTGCTGCAGCTGTCTCCATGCCTTCTACAAATTAGGAGCAAAGGTGCATTTGCATCACAGGCCACTCTAACAAAAAGGTGAGGCTGGTTAAAGCAAATGTGATGTTACGTAGGAATAAATGCAAGCATGGGAGAATCAATTCCCATTTCTGTCTAAAACAGACCTCAAGGTCAAGGCATGACTAATATGAAACATTATGTGAAATAAGGACTACATTTACATAGCTGATCGGTCAGAAAATATGTGAAATATGAGTTCACAAATGCAAATAATTACATCTAAGGGACCTATGAAATATAACTAAGAAATGCAGT
>NW_020956258.1:95798-101164 GCF_003031625.1 Empidonax traillii | reverse complement strand
TCAATTCCCATTTCTGTCTAAAACAGACCTCAAGGTCAAGGCATGACTAATATGAAACATTATGTGAAATAAGGACTACATTTACATAGCTGATCGGTCAGAAAATATGTGAAATATGAGTTCACAAATGCAAATAATTACATCTAAGGGACCTATGAAATATAACTAAGAAATGCAGTGTAAGTGTAGCGGTTTTGTTCATGTATATACACATCCAAGCCTTCTACAAGGCTTATACTCCAAAAAATATCTCTCCCTTCTGGAAAATAATTAAAAGGTTCACAAATCAAAAAAATATGAGAACTAAAGAGTATCTAAAGCATAGTTTCAGTAAGAAATTTTAGATTGAAAGATTTTTTCAGAAAAAAAAATCTCTACAAATATGGAAACACATTTCACTGTATACAGAACTGGCTGGAATATTTTCTCTAAAGCAACAACAGAAAAGAGGCCATGTGAACTGAAAAATCTCTTTGAATCTCAGACCAAAAACTGCTGAACATATACTAACTAAAGTCAGACATCCATGCCTTCTCTTACATGGCTTCATGAGGAAATTGTAGCTTCTTATATGAGCCTTAGTCCTATCTAATTATCAGTTACTGAGAGTAACCTCTGTTCTCTTTGAGTGTCTGGATACCTGGCACTTCACTTTTTGATGGGAATTAATTTCTTAACACTTAGATCCCATACTTCTCTGCCTCCTTCAGTTTTCTACCCAAGAGACAAAAAGAGAGATTATTGAATGAGTATTCACATCAGTTACTTGACTGACAAAAGCACTCAGTGAGAGACGAACACACAAGAAGAAAAAACAGCGCTGAGATTTCAAGTCAAGGAAAACTGTTAAAAAACACTCACTTTTATAAGAATATAAACTTTCTCATTTCTTTTGATTCTTGCAAGTATGTCATGGCATCACTTGATTTGCAAATTATAATGGTGTATTTCAAAGACAGAATGATGCAAAAATGTCTTTTGCTTTGATGATCTGGTAGATGACTGCCATTTTGATCAAAAAGAATAGTAGGGTTATAATAACTCCAAAGAGGAAACAGAGAGAAATTTAATTAAGTCTACAGTATGACTATTCCCTGACAACTTCTTATACAAAATAGGAGCAGTCACATCTGAAAATAGACCACTTCTTTGAGCTGCCTGAGCAAAGAGCAGAAAAATTTGTGTCTTAGAAATGGTAGGAAACACCTCTTCCACAAGACCTCAGAACAAACATCCTTAGAGGTTTCAACACAAGTTGTGACCATTAAAGATATTGATACCTATAATGCAAAATTATCATATCACCATGTCTTAAGAAAAAACTCACTGAACCTTAAAAGATGCACAAGTACATTTCAGCTGGACAGTGCACATACCGTAGACATATGACATAAACAGGATATAGCAAACACTTTTGCCACTGCTTTTCAAAAATGCTGTCATTTTACATGATTGGCAAAATTCAGACTATGAGGACTTCAGCTGGCTAAGGGGATAGGAATGCTTCTGTTGGCTCCAAGAAAAAAACCAGAAGTTTCAGACAAGATATGTACAAGAAGAAATGAGAAGAACACTGGGGCACTTCAATCTCATTACTTTACAGATAACGCAGGGGCATTCAGGAATAAACATAAACCTAAGAGTCTTTTAAAAGATTACCACATCTGCAGGGAAAAAAATTTAAAACCTTACTGGTGATTAAAAATCTATTGGGGGGTGGGGGCTTTTTGCTCAGCAGCATCTCATCCATTTGTAATGCAAACATTCAAGAGAACGTATGCAAGGAGAGAAGACTGTACAGAAGAACTACAATACAGTACCATACAGATTTTCTGGGACAGGTATTGTCTTCCTGATTGTCATACACAAGAAATAGCACAACAGTTTCTCATGTGGCTGTTTCCTGAGCGATGTAATTACATAAATATTGTATGATCTCAGGGTCTTAACCTGTCATAACTACCTCCCTGTCATTCCACTTGTAAACAAAAGCTGAAAATGCCCAAAGCACCTGAATAAAAAAAACCTTTACAAACAAAAACTAAATATACATAGAATGCAAGTGACCAAACACCCTGAAGCACAGGAGCTAAAAAGTATGATGCATAACAGCACATCTGAGTATTAGCTATTAGTGAAGAATGACAAAACAAGCAAACCCACAGAAAGAACTCTCTAGCTAGGCAGCATTGCTAAAGTAGAGGTCATAAGTGTAACTACTGATTTACCTGAATCAAAAATCAACATTGACACAGAAATTTTTAACTGTTTTTTCACATTTATAACAGGAAGTTCACTAGCATCTTCACAAACCACTCATAGCCTTCAGTGGATGTAATAGTTTGATAAATTGAAGCAAAAAATATTAAAACAATAATAATAACACAAAACAATAAGTACACAATCTAATCAGCCATTAAGAAACTTAGGAAAATTTGCAAACTATAAGAATTGCATATAATCCCCTTAAAATTTAAAAATATACACATCACATGATTTAAATTTTTCAAATTAAGATTTGAGATCATCTTGCCTCTGAATACAAGTTGTCTACATTGGGCAGCGAAGGCTGACTTCTTAAGAAGAGGGCAGCAAAAGGTTCAATACCTTCTAATGAATGATGACTTCCATCATGTGCTCCACCGGAACTTTTTCCAACAGGTATTTTAGTTCCCTCTGCACTAGTAGCCATTCTTCTATCAACTACTGATTGTTTATCATTCACCTTGGAAACCTACAATCACACAGTCAAATATTATTATTAAAAAGAGAAACAACAGCAAATATAAGATGACATTATTTAACACTAAGCAGATTAATAATTATAATAGTTGTAAAATCATCTAGATTAATTTCTCAATTGCTTAGCCCCCAATAAACCACAATGGTTTTTACTGCTGCTCTTTATACATGAAGCAATTTATTTTTTAAAGATGAATATCATTAGACATTGAAAAGGGAAAATACTGCCACTTGGAACAGTGAGTGTCCAAAATAAGCTTTAATTTGTGTCCTTTCCCACTATTTTTGTTTATATAAATCCATATATATATAGGGGAGTTTTTATGATAAAACTCTTATGTTTTTATCCTCCCTTACCAATCCATTCCCCACACTTTTGTTGCATAATATTGCATCAGGAAGTCATCTTCCAGAGAATTCTGGTCCTATTTTTCTCTAAATGACTGTCACTCTAACTACTCAGTCTGTCAGTTAACATGCAGCATTGCTTGGAGTGTAATTTGAGGAAAATTACCATTTCTTCCCAACTTAAAACTATCAGACACAAAAAGTTTCTTCTGAAACAATGGTACTCCAGCACCTACTGCTGTCTGCCCCTTTATATAAAACTGAAGGCATCTTCAATTCATAAATAACACTGCAAGATCAAAAGCTTAGTTCTGTAGATTCTAAAATAAATTACTTTTTCACTGTATTGATGCACATCACTTATATCTACAGAGCATTACAAAAATACTTACCTGTAATTTAACTCTGTTATGTGATGGTCTTACAGTGCAACAGTTTGGAATCCCAATCCAGAAGTGACGAGTTTTGGGAAAGGTGCAACTATGCAGTCTGCCTTCTTTCAACCGGAGCAACAGTATTTGAGCACTATAAAGATTTTTAGCAGTCCACATTTTCTTAAAAGTGACGTCTGGATGCAGATGATGTGGTAACCAAACCGATACTCTGTTTTACCATACAGTTACAAAGGAAGCGTACGTGAGCTTGGATACCATAGAAGCACACTGCAGAAACCTTCTTCTAGGCATAACCTGTTTAAAAGACATTAGGGATACTGTCACAAGGTCCTCTTCGCACCCCTCTCACTTAAAACACAAACGCATTAACAGCTGATTCACTCCACAATGGAACAGTTCCAGGCAGAACTTCTGTGCAGTAGCTCCTCTCTCGCTTTCACCAGCCCTATCTGCCACCCTGCCGTTCACCGCTGACCATGAAGTCAATCACTGAGAAACAGGAAGGATAAAACCTGTAAATAATGCAAAAAGCAAGCGAACAAACTGTCCCTTATCATTAACAACGTGAATACAATGTCCCCTTCAACTTCTGCTGAACAACGCGGAAGGAGCGATCCTGCAACTTCAACCAACTTGTTCACAAAAACAAAGTACCGATGTCAGCATCCTAGTAAGAAAAACCCACAGCAGGATGGCTGGTATACGGCAAGCCTTGTGATTTTCTATGCTACAAAGATATAGTAGGGGTGACTCAAAAACCCAGTTTAAGACTGGTTTACACCTTGCAAGACTTTGACCATAATGTGCGGAAATAACCTCGTTTAGACGAAAAGGTTCCCGACAGACCCCAGTGCAAACAAAACCAGTGAGACCCTGAGCAGGCCAGGTCTGCCACTCTGCCAACTTCCAACTTCATCCTGACCAAGTAACCGCGTTACAGGTTTTCTGTTTCATCTCGTGTGCTCTGAGATCAGGTCTACGGCGCAACTGGGTCTGTCCTGCCCCCACTCCCGCCCAGCAAACAGCCGACACAGACAGGCAGCGCAGAGCTGGAAGGCGAGACAAGCTCTTTAAAGGCAACGAGCGCTGCACGCCCAGTGACAACCACGGGCGCACAGCGCCAGGGGCAGTCGCGGCGCCTGCCAAAGCTGGGAACTCAGAGCAGGCGGGCGATCCCTATGCAGGACACGTCCCTTCGGAGCCAATTACCCCAACCCCGACCCCGGTCTCTCCCTGTCTGCCTCCCCGCAGGCTTCAGCCCCAGCCCCTCCCGGGGGGGTTCTACCGTGGCCTACGCGAGGCAGCGGCGGCACCGTGCCCGTCTAGTCCCCACCTCCCCCGTCAGCGCCCCCGGAGACAGCCCCAGGGGCGGCAGCGGCGGCTACCAGCGGCTCGGGGTCGGGACCAGGAGGTCGCGGGAGGTCGCGGCGGTCCCTCCCGGCCCCGGCCCTTGGAACCGCCCCCGGCACCGCCCCCCGCGCGCCTGCGCAGCGCGGGACCGGCGAGTGCGGGGACGTCGCGGCGCTCGGAGCGCCCAGAGCGCTGCGCTGAGGGCGGGCCGTGCGCGGGGCAGGCGGCTGCGGGAGCGCCGTGCCCGGGGGAGGCAGCCCTATCCCGCCTTTGCCGCCCGGCCGGAGGCCGCTGGGTGTGGGTGTGCCGGCAGGTCCGGCCCGGCCCGGCCCTTCCGGGGGCTGCGGCTGCGGTCATGTGGGCGGGTGTCCACACCCCCAGCACCGCTCCTGTGCTGCGACGCGCGCCGTGTGGGGGTGTCGGGGGGGTGACGGGGTGACCTCGGGGTGGTAATAAAGATTAAATTTCTCTCTCTCTCTCTCTCTCTCTTTTTTTTTTTTTTTTTTTTTTTTTTTTTTTTTTTTTTTTTTT
>NW_020956258.1:94008-95100 GCF_003031625.1 Empidonax traillii | reverse complement strand
CAGGCTTTACTGAGGGAGAGCAAAGATGCCTGTGGGAGAGAGGTGATCATGTGTGAACTCTCCCTGGAGTCTGTCGGGTTAAAACTAAACTAGGGAAAACCCACTATGTTAGATTTAACAGAGATGAGGCTCCTTCACCCGTGCCGTCCGTTACCCTTGCTTTTTACTGGTATCTCAGAGATGCTGGGAAGGAGATGCAGCTGTTTTGGTGGTGGAACTGTGGTAGCTTCTGTTGTCTAAAGCATTTGTGCAAAGTTTAGCCAACTTTTCAACTGCTCAAGAGCAATAGTTACAAAACAGAGCCCTGGGATTTTCTTACAGAAACCACAGTCTCACGGCGGATTTACTGTCTGCTCTTTTACATCATCCTGCACCCTTCTTCCAGATTTACAGGATGAGCTTTTAGATGAGAATACCAGATGAGCCTTAATGGTGAAAAAAAATCTTGCCTTAATTATAGTCAGAGTTCTAATTTGCAATGGTCTGTACTATCATTAGGACCACAATTGCATCTAAATTAATACTTGGTTGACAGCTGTGGCAAGTACAAAGATCATAATAAACACGGGAGTAGGACCTTTCTTATGCTTTTAGATGTGTACTCAAGTACATTGGTTAGTCTCTTGTTCCTTCTGTACTGTGTGTTATCTATTAATGAACTGGAAAATGGGTGATGTAGATTAAGCTGAGTTGGTGTAAATTAAACCTTTAATCTGGATAGTTACAAGTATAAACCAAGCAAGTCATTGCGGAGGACAGCAAATGAGATGGCGTCTCAAATGTAGCAGCTGACACTCAGAATCAGAGAATCATTAGGGTTGGAAAGAACCTCTGGAGATCATATAGTGCAACCCCCCTGCCAAGGCAGGGTCACCTAGAGCAGGCGACATGGGACAACGTTCAGGTGGGCTTTGAATGTCTCCAGAGAAAGAAACTCCACAACCACCCCGGGCAACTTGTTCCAGTGCTTTGCCACCCTTAACATAAAGAAATTCTTCCTTATGTTGAGGTGGAACTTCTTGTGTTTTAGTTTATGTCCATAAGAAAGAAATACTCGTTTCTCCTTTCGCCTAAAGACTTCTTAAGGACATT
>NW_020956258.1:37274-93075 GCF_003031625.1 Empidonax traillii | reverse complement strand
ATGTAAGCAAACAGTGACATTCATTTGCAGTAAACTGAATCAGCTTAATACTGTATGTTAAGATGAAACAACTCACCCACTGAATGGTCTCTCTTCTTTCAGGTACCCGAGGTGGTTGAATTAGAAGCCTCACTGTCAGGTGGTTTCAACAATTAGCATGTCCCTAATTTAAGGACTCGTATGTTGCTGGAACATTGTAATCATTTTACAAGAGGGATGGGGAATCTAAAATTCCGGCTTACTGGAATAATGTCTCCGAGAGGCCCTGTAAAGCTTTTTTCGCTGGTAATTCAACAGAAAATTTTGTAATAGGCTTGTGTTTCTGTGTGTACATAGCTGACATTTGAGAGAACAAACAAATGAAGCAGTGGCTGTCTATTGGGTAATACAAGACTAAGGTAGTTAGTTGTTACAAGTTGGACATACATCCCCACCCTTACAAATGGCCATTACTTCCCAAAGGACATACTAACTTTTTCCTTCTCAGTCCCATTTGCCCCATACCTGTTGACAGGGGTAAGGGCTTGGGGTAGATCAGGGAAGTCCTCACTAGGGCCTGATGTGTGACTAGATGCACCTTCCTATCCTGACATGTGGTGGTGGGCTCAGTCTTAGCAGGTGCCCTGCAACAGCCTTGCACAGGAATGAAATCAGGCTCAAAGATTTACTGGTGGGTTATAAAGTTCTTATAGAGATGAATCCCATTATCCCTACAGTAAGAGCTGCATACATTACTAAACATGTCAATACAAACAATTCCTCCAAATAAGATATGCTAATATTTTGTGTACCCTTTATCAATTAATCTGGAAATAATACTATTTTCTGAAACTATTCTGTCTTTGTAATTAATCTGTATGTGTAATTATTCTGTAATTGTTTTCTATAGGAGAACAAATCATAAATTTCAGGAATACTTCAGTCTGCAAGTACATTTTATGTGTGTGTGTGTTGTGAGTGAGCGAGTATGCGTAGAGGAAGCTCAAGTGCAACTGATACATTCCAATATCATGGAACAAATCCAAGGACTGTGAAATTAGTTGCTTTTCCGACTTTAAACATTTTTAAATTTCTTATTTCTATGGCTGGAATAGTTTGCATGAAAAAATAAGACTCAAAATGAGTGATCTCACTCATTCACAGCTATTTGATTATAACTTTGCTTTTAAACTTTTTTTTAGGATACATTGTGTCAGTTACAGAAAGTAATTCCTTCTTTTAAGCAACATTTCCACTGTAAAAAATCATAAATGATAGACCAGCCTAGCCCTTAGGAGTTTCTGTAGTTAAAAAGTCTGACCAGGAGGTGGCACTGCTATTTGTCTAGTCTCGATAAATCAGTATTGTCAACATTGATGGTATTTTCCTTTTCCAGTTCCCACTTGCATAGTAACCTTGATCTGGCCAACGAGCCAAGCAGAAATATGAAATGAAAATATTTTCTGAACAAAAAAAACCAAACCCAACACCCCAAACAAATGAAAAAAAAGCTCAATATTTCCAAGGGATTAATTTGAGGGGAAAAAAAATCAATGCAAAAAACCCCAGGAAATCATTATAAATCTGAAAATATAAAGCAGATTTTTCTCATATGTTGAAAATTATCTTTAGAAATTTCCTGGTAATCTTATGACCCATTGAACAGAACATGGGAATAGTTATTGAAATTGAGAGCAATCACAGGAAGGGCAGTGGGTTTGCATTTTTGCTCTTTTTTTTTTTTTTTCTTCTATTCTGTTTTTGCTTGATTTTTCTTATAGCTGAAGCCAAAGATCAAAGTGACAATGAATATTTTTTTTTTCAGGCAATCTAGAATTGCTCTTGCTTCTTTAACATGCCCCAAATAAAGGGATTTTTTTTTTTCATCCAAAGGTATGCATGTTGTTTTATATTAATAGTTATCTTTTATAAATGTCCATACAGTTCATAAAAGGCCCAGCATTTTTTTGCTGGTTTCTTCTCATATAACCAGACAGTTTGATACTTCCCCCTTTCAGTTTTTGACATCTTGGGTGGGATTTGTCAAAGGAATGCAGGCGTGGGATACAGTCTAGACATGGGTATTTGAGCTAGTCATTCTAAGCTGCCTCAATGGTCAGTGAAGAGAAGTAGGCATTTTTGGAAAGGAATTAGTTTCAACACAGAGTAGACTTTTGAAATATGTTAGATGAATCATTCTCTAAAACGGCTTATTTTTCTTTATTGACATTGAGGAAGGTCTAAGACCACCTCAGAGGTAAATGATTGAAGTTTTGCAGAAGTAGCCTCTGTCCTGGCAACGCTGTAGACTCACTTGGCTGCCAAATGCTGAGTCCTCCATCACTTGAGATTCTGAGGTGAGATGAATTACTGTCTGGAAGCCAGGGAGCAAAACCTGAAACCATCCATTAAATAGAAAACTCAGTCAGAAAAATGTACACTATAGAAGGGGAATGGCACAGTGCTGCTAAGTCACTCCATCTGCTCACAATTTGTCTCATTTCATTTCCTAGCACATCATTTAAAGTGTCTACTTTTGCATTTCATCTTTTTGCTCTTGTCCCAGCCTCTGTGGATGCCTTTGTTCAGGTTCACAGCTGCCATGCCCATGAAGAGGTTGCCCAGAAAACTGTGGATGCTCCAACCTTGGAAGTGTTCAAGGCTGGGTTGGATGGGGCCCTGAGCAGTCTGGTATAGTGGAAGCTATTCCTGCCCATGACAGGGAGTTGGAATAAGATGATCTTTAAGGTCTCTTTCAACTCAAACCATTCAACGATTCTGTGATTTTATTCCTCTGAAAAGCCTTCTGTAGATATTGGTTTGTTGTTTCTTCTTTTAATAGGAGCTACTGGGGTTCAGCACAGGAATGAGAAGGAATGTGTTTGTAAAGAGTGAGAAGACATAATCATCACTGTTGATATGTAGGCTACCATTCCTTTCCAAGTTACAGCTTGATATGCGAGCAGTTAGGTTTTTTTGCATCTTTCATGGTTTTTAATACTTAGCTTTAGCATATTGATAAGTTATTATATTTTTGCCCAATTTCCTATGAAATTGTCTTTTTTTTTTTTCCCTCAGACCTGTACTAGCTTTGAAAAAATAATTTTTATGTGGCTTGACATAGATTTTAAAATCTTTATACTACTGATAACTTCCCTGTATTGCATAATACATTGTATATGCCATTACCATTTCATTTGTTTGGGTTTTTTTCTTCTTCTTGCCATCTCTCCTCTTTTGAGCCTTTATCTCACCTTCCTATTGTTTTAGCTAGACTTTTTTTATACTTCATGTGTTAAAACTATTCAGTGGCAAACTTAATGACTGTGCTTACTTCATATCTCTATATGAGTGTTTCCCGTGTATCCACTACATTTAGCATGTGACATTTTTAAAAATAGTGCTGCTTGTCACAACATTTGTCTTTTGGTGACTAATTAAGCAAATTGTCACTCGGTCTATTTTTTGTAATGTGCTATCAATTTCCTAGTCTTTGTTAAGCTTTTGTCCACATTGGAACATTAAAGAAAATTAATCTAAATAAACTAATGGTGTGAATATAAAGTGGGTTAGTTAGGCCCCATTAATTCCTTTTAGCTACTGATTCAGAATCAAAAAACATCATAGCTGAGTTTTTAGACATAAAAAATGTTTAGATATTAAAATAAAGATCTCAAGACATATTAAAGCATTTTCATCTTTGTTTTCTGTTTCTCTGCATAAGAAGGTAAAAAGAGCAGATAACACTTTGATCCCTGTACTCAGATGGGAATTTGATCTTTGTAAAAATACAAAAAAGTAATTGAGGAAAAAGTCTCCTGAGTAAGGACATAAGTGATTGCTTCAGCTTTTTTTGGGCAACTTTTGATCATCCTATCACCTATTATCTCCCCTCCATGTAGAAACACAGCTTCGTATTTCCATGCAGGCCATTTTTGATGAATCGACATGGCCTCAAATGACTCACAAATGGCTTCTAATAACCAAAGTGATTTGTCTGCTCTTTCACCACATAACACACCTCAAGAGCACATGATCTTTTTCTGCTATCTACAGATACTATTAATTACACTGTCACTGACATTTAACTGAAATGTCTCTTCTACTGGCTGAGACAGTACTAGACAGTGAGAAGAAAGTTATTTTTTAATTTGCTATGGAAAAATATTCTTTTTATCTAAAAATAACCTGTTTACAGGAAACTGTGGCAAGTTCAGTGCCAAACAAGATAAAAATTACTGAGCAGGGCAATAGAAAAGGGCTTTGAATAAACTGAATAAGAGGTTCTGTAAGCAGAAGGCAATAAAAGATAAAATTATCTCAATTCCAATTCATATTTTGATCTTTTTTGTCATGTATAACATTGGGTAATTTCTTAAAATATCACTTTTTTTTTCTGATTTCTGCTTTAGCTCCACAGCTTGTTCAGCTCTACATTTCACTTTATATTTTATGCCAGTTTTCTTTACTAGACTGTATCATTTCCATCACTGTAAATTGAGTATAGGACTTTATTGCATTGATAATTGTCAGTATCATAAAAAGCTACTGAACAACATTTGCATAAGACAAAAACTTGTTAATTGAAGCTCTTTCTACATCAGATAAAGGTCAGATTTTAGTTGTACTGTATGATAGAGTAAAACCATAAATATGATTAGTTTGCATGACCTTTCCTTCCTTAGGATTCTATCACCAGTCGGATAGACTGCACTTTTGTAGTAATTATGTGGTTAAATTACTTGGAGTTCTTGTAATAGACATATGTGCATAAATACAATATAGTCATACAAAAAATAGTTTAAAAAGGGGGCAAAGTATATTTAACATTTCAATCCTTTAAAGCCTGAACTTCATGTGCTAAGTGATTTGTGTACATCCTCCACTTTCCAACCAACACTCCAAAATAATAACCTTTAGACTTAAAGGAATTCAGTGAGGAACTGAAGCCAGACAGAAGAAAATTGTGAAGTATCAACAGTTTAGTAACGTTTATTTTAAACTACTACTTGTTACCTGATGTCTCAAAAAATGGAGAATTGAGTCTGCCATTCTGAAATATCTTTATCTAACCAAGATTTCTGTAGTAATGTTTTCTGATAGATTTAACTGAATTTGCTGAGAGGGAAATGGGAACTAAGTGTGATTGTTTTGATAACTTTGTTTATCGGGGGATCAAGATTTTTAGGCAAGGATTTTGATAAAATTGTATCCAGTAATACTGTTTTCTGTCTGACTTAGTAGATCTTGAAACAAGTGGGAAGCATCCTGTTGCGGAATATAGGGATGAAAAAGGTATGACACTTTAAATCAGAATGGTATGAAAAGGATAAAAGAACTCGGTGCTTTCATCAGTGAACTTATGTTGTCATGATAGTGTTTCATAAATATTTCTAGGATGTGAATTTTAGACATAAAAATTCACATTTAGTCATATTATTTTTCATCTCCCTAATGTGAATTTGATACATGAATTTAACTCAGTAGACATTTAAATAGCTTAGCTCCAACAGAAACAGTGGAAATATACCTACGCTGAAACAGCTAAGTGATGAAAAGCTCATCTGAGTTGAAATCTGTTCCAGATGGGGCAGAGCTGGGTTTAGAATGAAGACCATTATCTAAACATGAAGTCACTTGGTGGGAGGCCATTCTCTTCTGCCAGAAATGCCATCCTGAGAATTTTTTTTAAGTCTTCATTTGAATAGTTTTGCTCCAGTAGGTAGAAAAAGTTGTTTGAAAAATTCCAGTGTCTTTGCATGTCAGTCCTGTCTGACTATAATTACTTGCTATGTATCTTCAGGAGCCTTTGCAGAAGCTTCATAGATAATGCATAAGGAATATCACAGCTTTTTCCACTGTAGTGCAGGGAAAGGGTCAAGTCTTTTTGAATCCAGGTTACATGTGGCAGAAGCTGCCATTGAATGACAAGTCTCTGACTCTGCTTATGTGGAATCCTAAGGAGGAGCAATGATGACTGCCCATGATCTAGGACTTCTCATTTCTCATCCCAGACCACTTTCATACAGGGACAGGGCTTGTCACCTCTGTAAAGGCTGGGGGAGTCTGGAGAACTTAGGAAACAACAAAATAATTTCAGAATGAAGGAATTCTTCAGGTGAAATCAAACTAAAAATATTTCTTTTCTTACAAGAACACTTTAAAATACCACAATATTTTCAGTGCAATGTACTAACAGCTTTTAAATCCTCTAGAAAGTTCCTGGTGACTTTTGGCATCAGTGTGTTCTAAGTTCATGATTTCTAAATATGCCTTAATATTGGGATATTTTGCTCTCAGTTACTGGCAATCATCCTTTTAATTATGTTTTCACATTTTATAATACCACAATTTCCAAGCAATCTAATGTATTAATTTTTTGTTGCAAAAAAATGTTCAGGTTTGTAATGCACAGGTGAAATACAATATAATAATAATAACCTTCCAGAACTGAACATAATTTCAGAAATTGTATTTTAGAATATTTCCTATTAGTTTTGATCATGAAAGAAAAAAAAAACACCCTATATATTCATTAAGTATATTAATTGGCAAAAATTGCATTTTACATTCATTCTGTAATTTACAAATCAATGAATAGATTTCCCCAAGCATTTGTTGGAAAATAATGTGCAAATACTCTTCTGAAATTGTCATTAGCAATGAATGACAATTTCCTTTTGAATAATTTGAACACCAAATATTGAAAGCATTACATAAGTTCAAATTGTTAAATAACCATGAAATTAAATCTTCAGGCAGAAGCATTTCATTTCAAGCTTTTCCTTTGTCCTTACTGGACAAAGCATTTCTGCTTACTGGAACTGCTAGTGACAAAACCCCCAAAACATCCTCTCCTACTATTGTGTTGTGAATAAATAACTTCTATTTTTAAAATAAATGACAATCTTCATGATCACAGTCCTCATGAGGAATGCCAGTAACAGGTAAAGATTCTTACAGAATACACAGGAGAAGTAATGACATCCCAGTGTTAGTACCTCTGATGAACATCTTATACAGGTTGTGAAGGAGAGAAAATATTTTTACATATTTTTAATGGAAACATAAAAGAAGCTTTGATTTACATGCCTTTATCATGAACAGAATAGGTGAATGCATAGCTCCTGAGTTTGGAAGATGTGCTGCATCGGAATACACAGAACCTGAAGAAGAAAGGCGTTTTTTTCATTTCCTTTTTTTATTGCATTTTTATTTCCTTTTAAGGAAATTTACTTTTTAAGATGTTTTAATAGGTGAACAGGCTTCAAATGCATATGAGAGGCTCATTGAAGCATCATGATTCTTTAAGCAATATAAAGTTCAACTTGATTGATAATTTAAAAAACTGTAGGTCAAGAGTTATACTATGTAAAGTAATCATTCTTTGCAGTTCTTTAAGTATGTAAACTCCAAGAAAAACTTCAACCAAAAACTACAAGATAAAACTTTTATCACTGGAGATTCATAAAATCATAGAATGGTTAGGGTTGGAAGTGGCCATAAATACATATAATTCCAATCCTTCTGCCATGGGCCAAACAACTTCTGCTAGACCAGGTTGCTCAAAGCCTTATCCAACTTGTCTTTGAACACTTCCAGGGATGGGGCATCCACAGCTTCTCTGGGCAATCTGTTCCAGTGCCTCATCACCCACACAGTAAAGAATTTCTTCTTAATATCTAATTTAAACCCACCCTCTTTCAGTTTAAAGCCACCACACCTTGTCCTATCACTGCATAGCCTTGTGAAGTCCCTCTCCATCTTTCAGTAAAGGCAGTGGTTGCAGTCATAACCTGGATGAGACCTTCATGACAAAGGCAGTGATGCCTCTCTGTTCAAATCAGTGTATACACTGACTAATGTTTTGATAGGCATTAGATGAACCTCTATAAGGAATGGCCTTTTTCAGTTGGTGTTTAGTTACAATTTCATAGTTGTCTTGATCTGTGTTCAGATAATATTCATGCAACTGGAAGTTTTGGGACTGCAAGCTGTCAGATTTACCAAGCTGTAAATTCACCATGTGGCCATATAGTCTCTGTAGTACAAAAAGGTTATGTTTGTTCAGCGAAAAATTTGTGACATTCTTGCAACTATCTGGGGCAAAAGTCGTCTTCTTTTTGTATATTACCCTTTTTATTAAAAGTAATCCTAGTAATTTTTGCTTTAGGCTTTTTTTACTACAAAAGGATTTTGCTTATCACCCTTTAGAGTCTGATTTATTGCATTTTAAATTAAGATTAACAGATTGCATTTTGACAGTTTCTCAATGTTTATGCTTTCCAATCCAGTGAATCCATGAGGAAGTCATTCTTATCTTGTAATCTTGAGTTGTACAATATGAAGAAATTTGCATGTTTTTGGCTCAATTTGTGAGGTATAAAAATCCTCAAATGGAAAAACCTCTATCATTTTATCCTGCTTCTTTAATAGTTCGAACTGTGTGGTAATGTTCTTGAGATAAATTTGATAGCAGGTTTTCATATCTTTTTTCATATAATTTTCTGTAAAATTAGTCTCTGCCTGCCTAATATCTAATGTGTAGAAATGAAAGACTTTTATGATGCTGTAAATTTGTAAACTATAAGAAAACCAAACTTCAAAAGAAAACAGGACTGAGATTAGGTTGTAACATTTCATATGTATCTGTCTAAAAAAATATTCCCTTAATAAGAAGGTCAAGTAAGAGCAAAAATAAACAGCAGTTATTACATTTTTTGATGTTGGAAATTGATCTGGGTATGACACACTTGTAAGACTACAGTAGAAGGAAGGGAGGCTGTTTCATGTAAAAGTATGACTTCAGGGCTATATCACCGGATGTTCTGAAAGGGTTTTTACCTATGCATAACCTTTGCTGAAGTTACACTTTCCTCTGCTTTCCTATTTTGAATAAAAAATTTGTATAGTTTTAAATTAAACCAAGGAAATGTTGATATGGAATTAGATTTCTAATTTTTAAGAAAATAACAAACTCCAAGATGCCAATGCTCTATGATCAAACTAGAACAGGAGTCCTTCTTAGTCCAGTTGTTATCTTTTAGCTGCTCAATCTTGATATTCTGTATTTATAAAGCTAGAGTGAAACACCTCCTGAAGTGTTTGATTAATTTTTAACAATTTCAGTCAGAAAGAATGGATAGATGCCTCCAGTCTAATTTCACTCAGATGTGCAGCATTTTTTGCTAGTTTTTTAGGAAACGTAGATAAGTGCCTTTTCTAGTTCAGCTGATGAAATGAAAGAGCCTTTGAGCTGTTTGTAAGCAACAAATCAGCACATATGACTTATCAGGATGAAACTTTTTTTTTTTTCAGAAAACTTAAAACTTTAAGAAACCTGTTTCTGGTAGCATATTAAGTGCCCTTGTTGTTGCACATTCACCTTATGCTCTCATCTTTGAACATCAAACATCATCATTGATGTCATAAATGTTTAACAGAGTAAAAGCAGTGATTAGCCTAAAATATGAATATAGGCCTAACTTTTGGATTTCCCTGGAAAGAAAAAGGTGGACTGTATCTTTGTTTTGCTTTCAATCTTTCCCCCTCCCATAAACTGTTTGTAATTTGTGCACAGTTTCTGAGTACTTTTAATGATATATTAAAGTGGGAGACGCTTCTTGCTCTCTGGATGTAGTTCCTTGCAAGTGGAAGCCCATAGCTAGAGGTTTCTGTAAAAGTTGCATACATATGAGCTGCTCTTGAAAAGAAAGTCCCTGTTACTCATCTTCCTAACTCCTACATCACTCATGATCTAGTCCTGCCAGTGAAAAAGAAAAAAAAAAAGATTTTTTTTTTCAGACAAAGCTGTTTCCTATTCCAGAGGCACAGGTTAAAATGACTGTGTATTCCTGATCACATATAATTATTCTATGTGATTAATTTTACAATATTTAAATAAATATAGTTGTTTATTTCTATGGGTTAAAAATTTTTAACATAGTCTCTTCCTTTCTATTTTTCCTGTGCTTAATTCCCTAAGCAGAAGTATACGTATGCTGTCATTTCTTAGGCAACAATGGTAACTGTTTTATGTACTCATTCTCTTGTCCTCTTAGTCTCATAGAACTTTTACAAATCCTTTGTAATGTCTTCAATTCATCCATGGCATATTCATAATTCTGATTATGTAGTGATTTTCTTTAACACTTAAGGGTCTGTATATCTAACTGTATTTACACATTCTTCTCACTGAGAAAAGTCCCACTGAAACAGAGAAACCACTGTATACATTTATATCCACTCCTTGCCTCAGCTATGCCTTATCTGTTGCCAGTATGTTGTAATTACTTCATCGATCTTCTAATTGCAGAGTTTGATACAGTGGGAAACATGACACTTAACTAATACAAGCCAATTTTACCTGCCAACAGCTGTGAAATTTCCTTGCTTTCTTGTTTGTTTTTTGGGTTTTTTTGACATGCTTCTTTAATCAAGCTGCTAGCCTGTGAACAATATCCACCATTCCTTCAGACTACCTAGTTTTAACAAAGCACTTCGTATAGAGCGGCAATCACTCTAATCATACCACCATGGGTGCTCTTGAGGGGCGCCCGGCCCACACCTGGGTGTCAGAGATTTATGTTGTCTGCTGAGTCTTTTCGACTGTCTACTCCATACCTCTTTGTCCAAAACCTGTTGAAGAGGTATGAGCATCCATTATTTGTCCAAGTATCTTCTGCAAGATAATGGTAATCAGTCAGTGGTCTGAGTTCAAGCTTAACATATATTGGTGCAGGTGTGTAGTTCATGTAATCTATCATCCTGAGAAAATTCATTTGCGTTTTATCTTGTGTCCACCTAAGAAAAATAGTAATAAAAACAGTTAAATAATATGTTATTATTTATATATATTTATATATATAAATTTATATAGATATATTTATATATTTATATATAACAACAGTTCATTTAAAACTGAATTCAGAGGGTTTAGACTCGAATGTTTTTCAAGGACCATCATACTCCTCTCCAGTTTAAGCCTCTTGAGACATACAGAGTACACAAGCTTTGACTAACCTTTGCAAAGTGGGTTTTTTTCATGGTTTTACACAATCTTTTCCATCTAATATACAGGATATATCCAGTTAGTGTTTTCTCTTTTTCGTTCTATTTTCTCCACTATCGGGGGGGGTTTACACTTTTTTCTGTGATTCAAAAAATAATTTGTGATTAGAGAGGGGTTTGGAAGTCATGAATTTGTCAGATGAAATGCTCCCCTCAAAGAGCTAAAGAAAAGTGCTGTGGAGAAACAGAAGATCTGTTATACCTGCAGGGGGCATTGCAATACAAAGAAAAGGAGCAATGAAAGCTGCTTAGACTTTTTCCAACTAACTTGTCCGATAACATTTTATAACATTGGATTGTCAGGTTTGAACTTCTTTTTGTCTTCTCTTTCAAAAAGTAGCAAGTCATTTTGAAGATATTAATTAATTTTTTTCTAGTGGTTTTGAAATCACATTAGGAATATTTAAATTATATTTGGAAGGATATTTTTCAATGTTCTTGCACTTACTGATATTAATGAGCATTGGGATAATGACACTAAAATGGGATATAAAATGACAATAATAGTTTCTTTAGTATAGAAAAAAAGTTTTCAAATGATTCATTAATAACATTGCAAACTCCTTCACTAATTTAATGTTTCTAATTAGTCTGTAAACATTATGAATCTTTCTCTCTTTTTTTTTTATACCTACAATTCTAGTCATATAGAAGAAATGAGGAATGACATCAAAACTGGCCAGCAGTTCTACTATGAAATCTTATCTATTGTGTTATGCATGTGTATGAGAGCGATGTTGGATATCTTGTCATTCCTCATAGAATTCATTAAATATATCTTTCACTAAGTATTGTCTGTAGTAGACTTTTACCAATTTATAATCTATACTGAGCCCAAACAAGCTGATATGTAACTTCTGCTATAGGTGGAACCTTATAGACATAAAAAAAATTGGATATTATGGAATCCCACTCCTAAGGTAGCCAAAATATCTTCATATATTTCTGTACACAGCAGAATATGATGATCAAATGGCCTGATACAGATTTCATTGCTTTGTCAACAATACCTCAACCTTTCTCTGCTTCTCAGTTGTGGAAAATCTTTCTCCTTAGAAGCAGGCAAAAAAGCTGTAACTGTCAGCAAAAAGGGGAAGGTGACCAGACTTGAGAGCTGTCGCTGGGAGGAAAAACATGAATTAGATGGATTTATTAGCCACTCATAAGGAGAAGACTAGACACACTACTGAAGTACAATAGAACAGCTATAATTGCATGATTGACAGTAGTTCTATGCAATCTCAGCTTATTTCACCACCTTTCACTCCTAAAATGACATTTTCCTTGTGTTTCTTCCCTTCGCCCACCAGTAGTCATGTTATAATGAATTATGAGGTTTAGTTGCAGTGTGATTTATGATAGCAAACTGTTATTTTTCCAAAATGGAGTCAGTCATCTTTGCAAATTTATTTGTATTCCATTATATCCAGGGAAAATAGAAGACTCATTTTGATGGTAAAATAATCATAGATTAGAGGCTTAGCTGAGAAGAGATCATTTTACATCCAGGACTTATCACTAAACTGCTTATGAACGCTATTGATTTGTTGACTGCTTCTTTGTAGTCTTAAAGCAAAGATTTGACATCATGTCCCTGATATTCCGCATTTTCTGATACATCCCTGCATTGCAATAACCACTGTGTTCTTGCAGCAGATCCTTATCTCTAACTTTGTCAAAAAAACTGAGTGCAAGGCCATTAGAAATCATTTGCTGTAATTTTTCCTGCATTAGTGTTTCAGTACTTTTGTTTGCACTTTCTCTTGCATTGTAAAGAAGAAAACAGTGATCTGTTTTTTGCCATTTTGTTCTCTCTTTTGGCTTTTTTAGGAAAAAGAATCACCAGCACTGGAGCTGAACTAGTGATAGGCATGGCAAACCACTCCATATAGCTACCTCAAAAAGGAAAATACACTATCCACACTAGTATGGTGACATTATCTATTTCAGATGTGCATTTAATTTTTACAAATTTCTTAACTGACTTAAGTTCCACATTTTTAAGCCAGTTGTGGGGTTTTCTTACAAATTTCCTCACCGCTTTGTTCAGGCAGAGCTGTATTCTATGTGTTAGTACTTAGTCATCTGTATTGCATTAATAGCCCTCTAGAATGAAAGCAGATGTATTTTTTTATTCTTAACAGAACAACTGGTAAGTCTCATAGATGTAAATGCTGTGATGATCAAAAATAGGTTTCTATGATTATTTTTGTGGTATTGGTTCCAAAATGAGAAAAATGAGGAAGGATAAAGATCTTGTTAGCTTTCACCAAATGAAAGCTAATCAAATAGCGAACAACATGAAATAGCTTAATTCTTAATTAATTAAAATTTTCTTGCTTCATCTGGACATCACTTGTTATTGATGCAGTAATGCTTATGTTTGGGAGGCGTAGATACTGTTAAGTTCCTTAAGATGACAGAGAGAAGAGTCATCACCTCTTGACACATATTTGTTATAGTTTCCCTTTTGGTCTAAGAAGTGTTAAAGGTCAGAACTCTGGCATTCAGACTGAATCCCAAGAATTCATACTTCAAGTTTTGGCTTAAAATACATTTTCAACATTTAACACAATTTGGATTATGTTAATAAGATGATTAGTTCTTTTTTCACAGGGAGTTTACACCATCCAAAACATAGAATTTAATGGACAGTAGTGATGGAATAGAAGACTACAAATATATATATGTTTATTTCCATTTTGTATAATTCTGAAGGTTTCCAGATCATCTTTTCTCCTTCCATAACAAAAAGCTGTCAAAGACATATCCAAAAATAAAGAGAAGATAGAAAATATGCATCTTGTCAAGTGTGTTTACTTGTAAGTAATATAACACATTCTTCAACATTCAAATTCCTTTTGCTAGAATGGCATCTATTTCAAAGGTACACTTATCAGGTCAGATGATTGGCTTGGGACAATAACAAAGTCATTCCTTTATTACTGGATGCAAAAGGAATTTGAAAGCTCGTATTATAAAATCATCATGTCCTTGGTTAGCTATAAAATATTTGATCACTTGATGTGGAGCCAGATATGTGCATCCTTGCTCTAGTCTCAGATGGTAAACACACAAAGGCAGCTGTGGATTTAATTTTCTAGTGAGAAGTATTTTATTACTCCTAGATATTGCTCTAGTATAATGTATACATAGAATAACAATGTCAGAAAGCAACTTTGGGAAAAATGGGTTGAATTTATAAACCTGGAGTTAACCAATCAACAACTAACCCCCCCCCCCCCCCCCCCCCTTCTTAATACTGCCAGTGCCCTGGGACAGATTCTTTTGTAATATTGCACAAAAAGAGCTTTTACATTCAAAAATTGTATTTTATTCTGTCTCAGATTAGGCTGAGGTATGAATCTTATTGCCATTGTTTCAAACACCTTATTTGAGAATTTCCATAGCACTGCTAATTGGCAAGTACCCAGGAATTAGCCACAGTGGAGAAAAGTGATTTTCTGTAGTGTTTGTTACTAACAGCACTTTGAAATAACTACTCTGCCTTGGTGGTAATCGCACAATCTGGTCAGATCCTTAGTTCTGCCAGTTTCCCACATGCTATAGAAGGTAGCTTTCATTCCCAAGGTAGAGACTTAGCAACTCGTTTCCTTTTCTTCATCTTTTCTGAGAATTCAGGAAAGACCTGAAGCTGGAAAAGGTACCCTGTGTGCCTTTAGCGCAATTCAGCACACTGAGTTTATTACTTCCATGATCCACCGTGCTGCACTGCACTAGGTAGTGGTGAAAGCAAAAAGAATATCTCTATCTCCATTTGGTATAATAGAAGAGCCTAGTAATTTGGCTAAAGAGAAAGAAAACAAATGAAAAGAACATTTAAGGCTACCACAAACTTTCTGCTGAAAATTTCATGTTCTTTTTCGTAAGCTCTCAGTAGCACGGGTCTTCAGGATGTGATGAAGTCAGAGAATTGTGCAGATGACCAAGCACTGCAACAGGTTGCCCAGAGTGGTTGTGAAGTCTCCCTCCCTAGAGATATTCAAGAATTGTCTGGATGCAATTCTGTGCAATGTGCTCTAAGCTGACCCAGCTTGTGCAGAGATGTTGGACCAGCTGAGCCACTGCATTTCATTCCAACCTTATCCATTCTGTGATTCTGTGATTCTGTGATTCTGTGATTCTGTGACCTGTCATGAGGAAAGCTGAGAACTACCAAAGGCTTGACAGGGTTAGAACATGTCAGATCAAGAGAAATAGAGAAACTCTTTCTTCATCCTAGTCTCCAAACCAAGTGTGGAATCAAAAAAGTGAATCATTCATGAGACTCTCGGGTACACAGTTGTTACAACTTTCTTGGTGAAAGCCATTATTTTGTAGTTTGGTGTTGATGAGAGAGGCAAGTATAGACATTCCTGGCAAGACAGCCCCTGGTATCTTAGACCTCAACAGAAGACAATCCCAGGCTGCATAGCTCTGACTATTCATCTCTAGGCAGCTAAGCCCTTCAATCCATCAAATTCTCTTATTCAAGGGGAGGATCAATAGAGTATTCCTTTTTTATTATATATTTATTCAAAACAAACAAAAACAAAACCCAAAACAAAACAAACAAAGCAAAAAAAGGCAAAAGGAAGCCTCTTCATTGATTTCTCTTATTTTCAGTTTTCATTTAACCCATTCTTTTGTGTACATAAAGCAGGGTCCTTTCTCCCAGATGGAATATTCCCTGCAGAAAGAGTCACTACCATGATACAGGCTTGTAGAAATGCTTTAGAAGGGTACTGGTCAGGTAGAGGTTGAAGCACCAGGAAATCTGAAAGGTTTTGTTTGATGAATCACTTTTCAAGGTAGTAGTGATTCCTGCATTCCACCAGCAGAAGAATAAGTAACTTGTGACCAGAAAGTTAAAGTGTATATTGCAAGGAGATTTCATATTTTAACATGAAACATATAGTCCTTCATTTTAAAAATATTACTAGATGTCTCATAGGAGAAAAATGAGATTTCTCTTGTTCCTGGAATATGTAGTTCCTTATTGACCTTAAGAGCCTATTCCACATGGAGAATTAAATTGTGATCACATTTACAAAACACATTCTTAAAACTTACAAAACTGTAACAACTATGTAGTATTTGTCTTATGTGCTAAGAATTTATGTACTATCAACTAGTGACAATTTTCATAAGTAAAGAGCTGGATTTTGACAGGTATATTATGAGTAAGTTTGGCTGTCTATTACTTGATCTTATATATTAAAACTGAAACTATGTCCTTCGATGGTGAGGGACAAACACAGAAGAATCCAGTCAGTTTGTGGTTATGGATTAGGAATAGAGTATTCAGAAGAACGGGATGATCAACAATCACACATTTTCATGAATCATGTCACCTTTCAACTCTAATTTTCAGGAAGACTTTCTCTTCAGAAAGGAGGTAAACCTTACTGATTACTGAAGACAGACTTTTTGGTAATCAAAACTCATAAATAGCATTTCTTGAGCATAAAGTTATGAAAATAACCACATATTAGATATCCTGTTTTCAAGAGGTGGCATTTCTAGGCAACAGTGGTATGTTGAGATTTTGTTGGCATCCTGATGTTGCTGAAGAGCATGGTTACATGAACCTTAGATAAAGTGAAGTTGGTGGGCTCTAGGGGTGGACTTCACTGGGCAGGAACCCCCCAAATTCTCATGGCCTCATGACCTCCAGCCACTCATGCACCACGGCTGTTCTTGGGAACTTGTTCACAGGTTTAGCAGTCGCACTCTTCAGGTTGGTAACTCTTCTTTCTCATGACCCATCGACCTTTGGGTCTTCATGCGTTATGGGTATCCATGGGAACCTGACAGGCTGCTATCCTCACACAACGCTTGGCCTACAAGACTTCTCTGAGTACTTTTGAGCAGTACAATATGTTCAACGCTGAAGCTTGGTTTACCTTTCAAAATAGAAGTATATTGCAATGATAGGACTAATTTTATGGTGCCTAATATGTTGATGATATAAGATGAACTTAATGCAATCAATATCCTATAAGTCTGGTATTTTCTTAAACAACATTGAATATCCCTGCTTACCTCTCTAGAAAGAGAAGAAATTAGCTTTCACTTTGGAAGAAATAAGACTCATCAGCATATTATCATGAGTAAAGCACTAAAGAAGAAAATAATTTACTTGCTTTCCAGTTTTTCACCCATCTTAGTGAATATTATGACGTGGGGAATGAGCCATACTACACTTTCAATTAACATTTTTAGAGGGCTACAGCTGGTTTAGGAATGTTTAAGAGTTTTAAAGAAATAACAAAACATTTTTACACAAATTCAGAGAGATATACCATTTCTACTGTCTATAGTGAAGCCATTTTAAGTTTTGTGCTTTTCATTAAGCATTTATACTATCTGAAAATTGTAAGTTCTGTTATTCATCTCCATTTCATTGCTTATTTTCACTCCTGTGGCATTGATTATAGACCGGTGATAAAACAAGAAGGACTTGTTTTGGGTTATTGACCATGATATTTAGATGTGAGTTTTACTCTTTTTTCACTTCCAGTTGTAGAAAGTGTTTTGAATGTTAACAGTGCTTTATCTTAGTTATTATGGAACATAGAAATTTAAGCTGCCCTTTGAGCCTTCTGTGCTGTTACACCTAATCTTAATTCTATTCATAGCAGATACATTTTCACACATCCTCTTGCTTTGGCCGATGATGTTTGATTTATGTTTGCATCACAAAAGTTCTGCATGTTGGATTAGGAAAGAGAATTAAAGGTCAGATTGTATTCTTCAGTTCTATATCCTGCAATATTGCAATATCAGTTGAAGCTGTCTTATTGGTTATTTTCCAGTGTGGGAAAATATGTGTGTTTTTGTGAAGCACACTTTTTTTTTTTTTCCTTTGAGAAAAAGTCCAGGAGTGAGGAAAAACTTCTATTTGAGAATACTGATAGTTTTTTAGTGTTTTAATTGCCATTAGCAAAAAGAATACTGAAGGTCTGAATCTGAAAAAAATATTGTGTGAAATCTTCATTAGAAAAAGCATCTTGCACATTATTTTTTACTTCATGGTTATTGTTTGGTTTCCTGCCACTGTGGTGTTGCATATAGAGTCTTTCAACTATCTTCTGATCTTGAATGCTCATTTTGCAAAAGATAGGCAGTGGATACCCTTTAAGGTTGTAGGCAACCTCAGAGAAATGAGGTTCAGTCTCTTCAGGAAAATAAAGGAGATGGAAAACACAAGTGCTTGAAAGTGGTTTTTTAGAATATGTTGCCCTGATCCTGTATTTAGTTTCTCTGAGGATCAATAATTACTCAGGTGCTAATGTCTGAGGAATTTGGCCCATCATTTATAGTGGAAGTTTTCCACTGCTTTTTATTCTATGCAGGAATGTGTAAGAGGAAGAGCTGGGAGGAACTGGGGGGTGAGGATGAGGACAGATGGAATGAGAACTATACAGTATGGATCCAGAGCCTAAAGCCAGTGGGCATAAATCCACCAGCTCCAGTGCAATTAGGATGAATGGCACCAATGGAGACTTTCTATTTTGACTCTTATAGTGTACAGTGTAAAAGTGGTTGAAAAATTTCACGTCCAGTATATTTTTTGTGGTTACCATTTAATTTTCTTCTTGGAATTTCCTAATATTGAACTTATTTTCCTCATTTAAATCACAGTTTTTTCAATGCTGAGAAGAATAAAATTGTCTAAGAAGCTTTAAGAGGTGGTTTTAATAAATATTTGGTGTCTGTGTCAGCCATCCTAATATATGGCTAATAGGTGGCCATTACATAGCTGAGATGTTCCATTTTAAATACTTCTTTGTTACTCTCTGGTAGAACCAAATCAACCTTTTGTTATTCAAATACTTTTTCTTGTCTCTTATTTAAATACTTAAAAAATTAGGTGACGTGGCTCCAACTTATTATTGAGGAATAATTCATCAAATGGAGACAAAAATATTCAGTAAAAAATAACTGAGCTCCTTTAATCTATAATGCTATTCTAACTCCTAGTATGCTGAAAAGTGTTTAAACCAATAAAATACAAGTTTCTTAAGTAGCTGTTTCAATTATGTGTTAACAGTCAATGGCTGCCAAGTGGGAAAACTGTGAAAGTGATCAGACACTGTCCCAGGCCCAATAAAGCTTCAAAGGCTAACCACATTATTGAAGTGATGAGGTGTTTAGACTTTAAAGCCATGCTCACAGCCTTCACCATCAGTCTCCGTATTAGATTTCTAATGGACCTTTCTGTAAAAAAGGACTGAGGAAGCCAAGTTTAAAAAAAAAAAAAAAGATTAGTAAGAGAGAAGTAGGTAAGGGAGAGATCAAAATTTAAGTGGTTTAAGAAGAATTATGTGGACTACAGATTAATTTTAATATGAAATATGAAGATTCATACCAAAGGTCAATACTAAAGAAAAGAAGAAAATTATAGGAACATTTGGAAATAAAATATTGTTTTGCAATTTCTAAGGATGTAGCACATCAATTATTGCATTAATGGTTGCTACTCTGGCAGCTCTTAACATAAAACAAGCTCATCAGAAGCTTTGCCAAATAACCTCTGGCTCTTCTCATAGAATTTTTAAAAACACGTATAAATTATGCTTCATTTACAACTCTCACAGTCAAACATTACAACTCCATAGCTTCTGATTGCTGGGTTGGTAGACTTTTTCACCGACCATTCAGTAAATTATGAATTTGCAGTAAAGATTTAGTTCTATGTTGAAGCTGTTAAAAGCTCCCTTTAACTACTTCTCACAAAAGAGTTTGCATGAAAGGAAACTTCAAACAAGATTTTAAATGAATCTAGAATCTGTTTTTAAGTTAAACAGTTCAGAAATATGTTTCCAGTTCTCAAATCATTTTCTCAGTTGTCATTCCACAAATAGTTGGGTTTAAGAGTAATTTACTGAGTAATCACTACTGTGTTAAAAGGGTGGGGATCACATGCCTGAGATAATTTTTAGACTATCACTTCTTTATTATTAATCATAACAAAGGAAGCAAAAAATTCAGGATAGGTTAAAAGTTCATTAGATTCAATTCAGCTTCACTCAGTGTTTCAACCATTTTAATTGTTGAAAAAGCAGAGTGAAATAGCCAATATTACTCTGCAGGATCAGTTCACATCTGAGATGTAATTCTGCTTGCCATTTGGTGGGAGTAAATAAAGCTCCTTGCTGTCAGGATGGTCAAGAGACAGAGAGTCTGGAATAAAAATAAAAGGTTTTATTTCTTAAGTCTCTTTGAAAAGTCATATGAGTAGTTTGTTGAGTATTAGGATGAAAAGGTCCTTCTGAGAAGTAGTTCTGGCTCAGAGAACATGGTGCTGGGTAAAAAGGGCCTAAATCTGGCAAGAAGGGCCAGAAGTGATTTTGGCAACAAGGGACATGGTGTGGAGCAGCATCTGCTTGCAGGTCCTGGCCTCAGAAAATGGAAGAGGAACAAGCAAGAGACAGAAAAAAGATACATAGTACAGAATAGACTAATGCAAGAAAATCTGTCTATTCAAAGTTGTTATCACACATTTTCTTAGACAAATCTGACCCACTGGACTACTTTTCCCAGGTGACCTCAGCAATTTTGATATGGTCCAGTAAATTTGGATTTACTGTAACATCTGACCATAGCCTCTATTCCAGTTCTTTCTGATGATTGTCTCTTATATTAATTATCTTACAGTCAGGTTAAACACACATTTCTTGGCTGATCTGATTGCAGGACTATACTTACTGACACTCGAGAATAAGGTGTTAATATATGTGGTATAAAACACAGATCAAGAGCCATGAGCAGGAATCAGGCTATTTCAGCCACTGCTTTGGCACTTCACTAATTTTTACCCTTTCCCTCCAGAGCTCAAGCTCTGAGCCAATTTCTAAATTGTACAAAGTGTAACAGTGTCTTTACTGTTCTGGATCCTAGAATCTAGACTTACAGTGGAGCCAGAAACCTTAAAGACTTCAAGCACATTGTACTGTGTCACTAAATAAATGTTTGATATACTTACCTCTGCAACTTATAGACACTCCACCTCCTTCTTCCTCGCAAAATGATCTTCATACCATAAATTCTTACTAGAAATAAAACTTGATATGGTTAAGACATAACATATGGATATGATATAGGAAGATGCCATAGTGTGCTTCACTGGTTTTTTGATTGTCACTCTTCTGATACTTCCTGCTTGTGGCTGCACCAAACCACTGAACACCTTTCAGAAGTTCTGCACTAAATACACTTTCCTTATTATCCTGCTCTGAGCTGTAAATATACTAGTTAATACAGTAGTATCAGCCCAGTTTTCATATCCATCCTTTTCACAGATGGGTTCTGGACAATCAGAAAGCTATTCTCAGCATTCCAGAAAAAGAGATACCAAGTTGTTGTTCTGGTTACTGGTGTGCAGCATGTTTTAAAACTCTTTGTTCAGGGTTCCTCACAGTGGGTTTTTTGGTAGTATTTTGTTCTTTCTGCCTAATATCTGTAATTTTGTGCATACTGTCTGAAGGAAAAAAATACTTGTACATGAACAAGTTAAATGTAGTTCTTCTAATCTCTTGAAAACACACAAACATATGAAAAATTATGATACATAAGTACCTAAAATATATTGAATATATGGAATGATGATAAAAAATGATACAAAAATCTACTGATCTAATTTCTGTTTCTAATGTATATAATCAATACACCTGCATATTTATGACGACCTATAGGTGGAGTATGGCATTTGATCAATCTGAACTTTGCACTTAATAAAATGTGCTTTGCTATGTATTGTATATGTAATGATAATTTTTTATGCACACACAAAGCTATGTAAAACTATAACAATGTCAATAACACTCTAAATATTCAAAAGTCAAAGAATAATTTTGAAAACATTGCTAGAAATACTAGTTTTCATAAAATCTTTTGCACAATTTCAGTAAATGTTCTTCATTCCCTCTAGGATAACTGCATATGAAATAAAATGATATGGTATCCCAGGTAATTTCTTCCAGAATTTGCAGTAAGATATTTCAAATGTCTGCAATATTTAATTTTCCAATTTTATCTCAATTTCCAGCATTAAAATAGCAAATACTACTTAGAAATGGCAACACATTTCCAACTCTTACTTAATGAGATTTTTGAATGAAAAACTGAAAGCCAAATTTTAAAACATATGAAAAGTCTCAAATATGAAACTGATAACTTAGATTTTAAGGTAAAATAATGAGTCACCTTGAAGACTGGAAATTTTGAGAGGTGAGCACGAGAAGATTTAGGATTAGGAATTGTGTATTTCTTCTGCAGGAAACCACTGTTGAAAAGAGTGCAATAAAAGTTATTTTTTGCATGTTAGTTAGCACCAAAGTTTTCTAATAATCACCTCAATTTTTCTTTCCAGGAAGGATGAATGCTTTATCCAGATCATGCTCATATTAATTGAGGTATTTCTCTCCTGAGTTCTGGTTTGGCTTCCTGAAGTAACATACTATTTTTTAACTGACCCAAACAAAAACATTTGTAAGATCCAGCATGTTAAGTGAGCTAAACATCTTTCAATTGATTAAAGACTATTTTTTATAAATGTTCTTTATGTTAAGTGTCATAGTATATGCATGCATATGAAGAAAAATATTTAATCCAACCTTAATAAACTCTTCCGAGCTGCATTCTGGCTCTCTAAGAAACTTGTTAAATTATGGTTTTTTCCAGCCCAGCAGAGGAATAAAGCACGACAAAGGCTGTTAAACACTTGTACATCACTCAGTCAGGTTTAAAATGTTACAGCATCAATCATTAATCAGCTAGTTTAAGCATGGCATATTATTCTTTCCAACGTTAAAAGTTGTTAGAATGTTAACCAAGACTTAATAAATTATTTATTTTCACTTGTTCAGTTTAAGTCTCACATGTTTTATTTCATAATCCCTTGAGTGTGAGAGGAATTTAAACCTAATTGTGGCTTATTTTGTTTGTTTATAAAGCTAACACTTTTCACTCTTGTGTCTCTACATTACCTGTAGAAATTACTCTTCCATGAAATTCAAATTGTAAAATCAACCAGGTTTAAAACAAACAGCAAAATTATTGCTTTCAGTATATTAACAACCTAAATGCATAATGAAATCCATACTTTTTCATATAGATTTTTTTGTGGAGATAAATTATTTTATTTTCTAAAGCTGTATTTTGCTGTCCTCCACACAACCTGTAAACTTCATACAGGTAACATAACAGTCAGGATATTTTTATTTGGAATTTTTCTCTTAAATGTGTATACATAGAGATATAGGGAAAAAGACTTACAAGTGCTAGACTACTACTAGTACTAGGCTTACAAGCTAGACTACATCATGTAAGAGATGAAGAAGTTGGTAAATTTTATGGACAAGTAATACACAATTTCTACTTTTTAATAATTGGTCTATAATTTCAAAATGAGCTTTCATGACTGCAACTGCACTTTTTATCTTTTCGCTTTCTGTTCACTTATTTCTGGAAAATATCCATTTAGAAGTACTAACTTCCTTCTATAAGTATGTTTTCTTGAACCTGTGAGCACCCGTATCACATCTAATTACATGCCAATTAGTGCACATGTATACATATATAACTGTGCATTGATATCATGCATTAATGAGGCATTACACGTACTTTATCTCCATGGGAAACGTATATGGTGTGTATATAGAGTGTCTGCATGAAAAGCTGTATGGATGTGTGAGTGTGTGTGTATAAATATATACATGTAGAAAAATACATAGCTGAGTGCTGGAGTGCACTTATAATTAATTGCAGAAATCATTGTGCGAGACTTTTAGACTGCAAAGTTTTCTCAGTATCAGTATGGCAAATAATATTGTTGATACTGGGTCATTGCAGAAGCAGCCAATACTTCACTACTTTGTTACTTATTGACTATTTCCGTTCAAAGAAAGGGAAAGTTCTGAGCAGCATCAAATGGGTTTTATCCAGGTAAGGATCCATACATATCCATTTATCCGTACAAAGGTCACTTTGTATGTCTGAGTGGAAGAAAGCTGCATACATGTACTGCTACCATCAATCCCTCTTTCAAGACAGGGAATTGAGATGCTCCATCCATGAAAATATTCAAGGTTGAGCTGGATGGGCTCTGAGCAACCCAATATAGCTGAAAATGCCTCTGCTCTGTTCATGGAGTTTGGATCAGATGCCCTTCCAACCCCAACCATTCTGTGGTTCTATGATTAACAGCTAATGTCTGTCTGGATGACAGCACAGAGCACAGCTGAAAGTCTGTGGCTGGTGACAATTTCTGCAGAGACCTGCAGAGTTTGCTCTGCTCCTGGCAAAATCTTGGGCACTGTGGGGCATTTTTTGGTGGATAATGGGAATAAACATGCTTTCAAGACATCCACCCACATGTGTACTGTGAATTTTCTCCTGAGCTTCTTGCTGATTTAGGTTTGGATCTTTCACTGTAAACAACAGATGTGAAGGGAACATTTTTACTTTCAGAAGACTTCTGTTAATTCAGCCATTGGGTTTAAAAATCAAGACTTTGTTAAAAATTTACAGTCCTGAACTGCACAGACTTTTTTTTAATAGTTTTTCAGATTTTCTTGCTTATTTAAAATACGTTTTTTCTCTTAAGGCAAACAGTAGAGATACATTAATTTCAGCAAGACTTTTTGTAAGGGTTTGACAAGATTCAGTCTGTCACCACCCACTGGAAAGAAAGTACATTTTAAATAAAGGCACTCTTATATGTCCTTTTTTATCTTCAGCCAGGAAAGTTTTAATTTACATGACAGTATTAATCTTTTCACCAATATAGACTCACAAGTTTGCTACTATAACCAATAAACTAAACAGGCTGAAACCTAGTCTCTGGCAGCAAGGCCAGCTGGCATGCAATGGTCTGTAGCCATACAATTAAACTCTGTTAGCCTCCAAAAGAGAGTGGTGGCAGGCAAAATAATTATTAGGAATAGTCCCTTTCATGTACTTATTCCTGAATCTTGCATAGAATTTCTTTGGGAGTGTAATATTTGTTTAGTTTAAAAGTCTGCCAGAACTCTTCTATCAATAGATGATCAAGTCAGAGGATTTAAATCTGTACTCTTGATTCAGTTAATTTGCTAGTAGAGACATAGCCACAATTCTGCAAAGACAACACAATAATATTTCCTTTAAAACTGACTTACAAAATAGTGAGTTCTACAAAGCAATAATTTCAGACAGTAAAAAGCAGAGGTTGATGATAGAATTAGAAGGTGACAAATTGCTGTGTTGCTTTTGGCTGGGAGAAGTTGTGGATATGTGTGTTTCAACACTTATCTCTTTGAATAACAAACTTTACATTTTTTCTCTGTAATTGCTGAGCGTTTTACCTGAAACAATGGACTGTAAGTATGTATTAGGTATTTTTAGCCAAGCACTATGAAAACTTGCAAATGCTACCCATGATTATTTTTAAATGATCCATATTCTGATCCCATTTTGAAGTCTTGGTTCTTAAACAATCTTCCATTCCATTTTGGTAAACTATTTACTTGGAAATCAGCACTATATACCATAATTAACCTAAAAAAATTAAATTGTAATCCACATAAAGACCATTTAAATATTTTTCCCCAGAGGAGAGCTGGGACCTGGGTGAATTTCACTTTAATTAAATCAACTGCATCATTGCTTGGAAAATACGAATTTTATTCCTTAACTATGAATTTCAGAGAAAATGAAAGAGAAAGAAAAGAGTTATTTCACTACATTTTCTGGGTTTTTTTTGTTTCGTTTTGTTTTGTTTTGTCCCCCCCCCCCCCCCCCCGTTTTTTGTTTGTTTGTTTGGTTGGTTGGTTTGGTTTGGTTTGTTTTTTTTTTTGTTTGGGGTTTTTTAATATTTAGAATATAGGAGTCATCTGAAAACTGTACAAACTCTGCCTGAACTGTTAAAAAGAAGGTATCTTGCTGTCCTTTATGAGGAACAATTTTTGCCTAAAAGGTCAGTTTAAATTTCTGAAGTGTTGTTAATGAAGCAGCACTGCTAATGATTACACTTTGTTTTTTACTTTCAACTTCAAGAATGAGGACAGAATACAGATGAGTCAAAATCACTTCAAAGTGTGCCAGATACAATTCAGCCTACAACGGTAAGGAAAGTTTATCTTCACTTTCATAGAGGTGACACAAATCACCTTGACACCTTCTGATGTGGAAAAAAGAGGGGATTTCCTGGGTAGCATTCCTCTGAGGAAGATTCACACTTATCCCTGAGAGAAGCTCCTAGGTTTAGGTATGGATTGTATGACATAAGATGTAATCATCACTGTAAAGATTAGAGTTATTTTATAGATTCTTTTTTAATATATCTTCGGGGGTAGAGTAGTATTAATCCTTTTATTATTTTATTCTGAGTCCAACCTTGGATTTGTTGGATAGGAATTTGGTCTTATTTTTTTTGTTTGAAAATCAGCGGAGGACTTTTTGTTTTCAAATATGAAGTTATAAGATTTCT
Source organism: Empidonax traillii (assembly GCF_003031625.1). Classification (NCBI taxonomy): domain Eukaryota; kingdom Metazoa; phylum Chordata; class Aves; order Passeriformes; family Tyrannidae; genus Empidonax; species Empidonax traillii. The sequence goes on along the minus strand of NW_020956258.1, from coordinate 66,551 downwards.
TTGTTTACTCTTCTGGGAGAGAGAATTTGTGGCTTTATTCATGTTATTATTCTTTGACAATGTGATTGACATTTTGCATGGCAACAACAAAATGAAAGAATGTATCATATATCTGGCTGTACATTTCCATGAACTAAAACTAAAGACTGATTTCACCTCTTTACCTAGAAATTCACCCCTTTACCTAGCAATGTTTATAGACCTACAAATCTTAATTATTAGGGGTTTTTTCATTCAGAAAAAAGCATTTATAAATCTCTGATTAGTTTCTTTTTGAAATTGCATACCAGGTTCTTGGCAAGAGCCTGTATGGTGACCTGAAATCTAGATCCCTGCAAATTTTGGAGCTATTTCTGTAACTGGATGCAAAAGTCTAACATGGTGGAAACTGTAACTTTTACATTCTATGAATTACAAGCATTGTAAATTATGCTATTTGGTAATGTGTTGCATGGCAATCTATAGTGCATTACTGTGTATTTGTACTTTACATTGTGTTTTGTTTTCCCTGCCACCCTGTTGCCATTTGCTCCGGGACTTCAAACCTCTTGTCTTTCAGCTCTGCTGTAAATATTTGACCTCTCATTTGTCTGTTTTCTCCCGCTGAGCCTTTTCCTCTTCTCATAAAAGTCAGCTGGGGAGACAACAGGCCATTGAGCTACAGCCTGTCATGGTCAGCTACTCAAGCTGTGCTGTGCAGCACCGCCCCTCTGCAGGCCACATCCCGACAGAGGATGTTGCCAGTGTGGCAGGCTCTGGACAGAGGGGGTTTTCTTCAGCATTACTAGAAAGGCCAAGGGTCGCTCTGCAGCCAGCTCATATTGCGGAAGGACCAGTAAAATGAGGCAGATGCTGTAGCACATTGCCTGGCTGGCCTTAAAAGCCTGGTGTAAAATCAGTTCATAATACTAGCTTTCAAAATTTGTTCTCCCCAGATGAAAAGAGTACAGCACTTCCAGCCTTTTAGGTATATTAAGAATCTTTCATTTTCCCCACACATTCACCTCTGTTGCATTGCAGGATGTTTTAACCTTTAAAAATGAGACTATGAAAACAATAGGCAAATAGCCTAGAGGACTTCTGCAATCCGTATGTGTATTTGTTTTTCCTTGGTTAATGAAACAGTTGGAAAAAGAATGAAAGTGAGGGTTCAGATAGTTTCTTACCAGCTTGAGACATTACATCAATTTCAGGAAGAATATAAACTGCAGTAAATGACTCAAAGAAAGATACAGTACAGTATTGCCTTTGGCAGGGGTATTTTCATTATTACAGCACATAGGTCACAAATCTGGTAGCTATAGCACAATAAAAAAATTCTAAAGTATTACACAGGGGGAAAAAGCACCAGAAAAGAAAGCAAACAAAGGATATTTTTTGATAGCGCCTAATGGCATAATTTTATCTAAGCCAGTCTTTAAATGGCCAAGATTTATTTACCACTATAATGGTTCTCTTTGACCACTGCACTACCTGAGTAGAACAAGACGCACGATAGCTGGTAATGAGGGTTCAGCTCTTACAAACCCTTAGAAAACATCCTGCCAAAGATGGTCCCTTAATTTAGTTAAACTGTTTGTATGACCAAGGTGTTACAATTCTGTTCTAGAGCCAAATTCTGGCACATTTTTTTAATATAGTATTCTCGCCATGTCCTTCCAGACTGTCTTAAATTCCCAAGACCAAAGAAAGCTTCTAATTTTTTTCCCATGACAGCAACTTCTTGACTGTGCACTTAACATGCTTTCTTTTCTCTCTTCAGTATATTAATGAGGATCTATATTTCCTTTTGTTTCTCTGGTTCAGTCTCTTCAGGAAGACATGTTTCCTCCAGTCAACACACAGACTTGGAGCCAATGATAAAATTATTGTCCTGCCTGTTCATTAGATGCCTGGCTTGTTATTATAAATTCTTATTACCTGCCTGGCCAGGAAGAAACCATTTGGGCTCTTTGTTCTTAGTTTTTCCCAGGCACTTATTCTATACTACTGCCATGCAGGACCCACTTCTGTATGTCCTGGCCGAAGTGGAGAATATCACCAGCTAAACTATTCATCTGAGTTAAGTGAACCTCACTTCATTTGCCTGAAGGGAGCGAGATAAGTGTTGATGTGTCAGACATACTGTATTTTATTGTAACTCCATCAAGGTGAGCTACTAGACACTCTAGTAAAGGTACCATGCCAGTAGTGTTTTCATGATCTCCAAAGCCCTTTGCGGGATATTTAATTGCTAAATTGGTTGCAAGCAGGCGTATACTTTCTTCCCCCCCAAAAAAGAGAGACACTGAAAACTACAAATATGAAGTTACCTTGAAGAAAAATGTTCTATTACAATATTTGACGGACACTTTCTTACAGCTCGTCCCAAGATCACTGTGCAAGTAAGGCTTGAGAAAAATTGAATAAAGAAATGGTTATTATGTTATGATCATTTAACAAAAATTTTGCTAAATGTTTCTGCTAAATTCTGTTGCTTTCCAATTGTTTTTTAGGTAGAGGAAATAATTAAGATTAGAACTATGATTCTAATCATAGGAAGATTAGAAATCCATGGCAAGTCCTAAATCTAAATTAAATACATTTTATGACTGTGGCAACTGAAATTTGCATTGTGAAGAAGGCCATAAGCAAATTCATACTCTAAGTTTCACTTGATTATTGAATCAGAAATCTACAATAAAATAGAGCTTAATTAATCCACTTTTCTGATTACAATCTGTCAAAAAACTTAAGATAACAACTAAAATTATTTTTTTCAGTTTAATTTTTTTGTAACATATTTGATAAGTCCTAATAAAAACAAACAAGAAGTGTTCTTCTTACACAAATGTGTTTTCCAGTGTTTTGGACTCACTTGGAACCCATTAGCTTCACACAACAGACAAAAGTTGCTGAGTAGGCTTTGAAAGCAGATAATCATCATCTGTCTCAGCTTCACTCTGCTATTAGATTACGGTCAGCATGAAAAATAAAAAGCGTAAGGAAAAGACATTTGCCCATGAGGCCTGAATGTTGAGTGTTTTTTGAACCAGCTGTAGAAATTCTGGGTGTCAGTAACCTGAAAGCACTTTTGGAGTTGTATTTGATCATATTTCCTCTATCAGGATAAAATTTTATATTCTCTAGTTCTCTCTAACTTTATGGCTGCTTGCATATCAATTAGTGAGAAGAGATGATTGAACGTATTAGACCTATATATACAAATACTTTTTAATTCTTTTCGTCTGTGAACCTTACTCCAGGACTGAACAGCAACCAGGCATCAGGAAGGTTAGGAAAATTACTATCTTCTTTTTTGCAGAAAATAAGCATTTCACAATCATGTTTCAAACTTCACAGAAAAGAGAGAAGAAGATTCCATATGTGAAAATGCCTTTTAAGACACAGCCACTGTTTTTCTCTATCATGAAGGAGAAAGGCAAGGAAGCCAATATCTTCACTAAGCATCTGTGGTCAGATTGGAAAACATTATAGTGGACTGAATTTATGAATACATAGGTTACTGCATGAAGTTAATCAGAAATTATGGGTATTCTTATTCACAATTCCAGCAGTTTATATGCAAGTTTTAAACTTATCCCCAAAGACAGTTCTTCCTGGACATCCTGAAAGGGTCAAACTAAAAATACAAATTAAAAAACAAAACCCTCTAAAAGTTCAGAGAAATCTTGAGAAAAACTCCCTGTGAGTGCCCTCTGCCCTAACACAAAAGTGGAGTTTAACCATCGTTGTTTGCTGCCACAGCCTTGAATACTGGACACAGCTAAATCCTTGGCTGCATTCACTGCCCAAACAGGCCATGTTGGATAGACAGGAGGAGCAGGTCTGTAACTCTGAGCACCAGCCCCCGCTCTGTGTTGAAAGAGCCTGACAGTGTATGTTAAAGAAGCCTAAGGCTTATTCTAATTTATATGGCATACCACCTATCTTAAAGACTCAAATATCACCTGGAGATCATTTGAGTTCATAACCCAGGCTCTCTCAGCACGTTGCAGCTAGGAGAGGTGACAGCAATTTTTTCCCAGCAGATTTTTCCAGGATCTCTTACATAAGTCTGATACTTCCTTTGCCAAGTGTGTGAAGTAATATTTTGCTTTAAACTAGCAGAGCTGCAAAAGATTAACTGGAACACAGCTAAGAACTGCAACAAACTGATTTTTCACTTTGAGGTGCCAAACACAGCAGGTGGAAAAAAAGAGTAGCTAACAACTTTCATGTTTAAAACACAGCTTGCCCAGTCTGCTGGTTGTGGCCCACCTGCTAAAATTGCTTATGGTCAGTAGAAAGTAAAAATGCATGAAGTGATGCAGAACATAGAGTTTGCTGCAGTGTGTTACTTACTGTGCAAAGTTACCTTCCCAAGGCTGGTGGCCTCAGCTCCAGAATGGAATGCCTGTTAATGTTATCTCTCAAGACAAAATGAGCACAGACTTCCTGTAGAATAGGCAGCCTATTAAGGCTGCAGGCTTACTGCACCATGTGTGCTTCATTAATTATTATTATTCATGTTTTAATTGTTATTATTTTACAGCGCCCAAGAGGAATGTAGGGGTTTTGTCATCTGTTAAAGACACAATTAGAAGAGCTAGGCTCAAAGGAGCAGAAGAGGCAGATGGTATATTGGCAGTTAAATTTATAAAACTCTTCTCTCAAGTCTCGCCAGCAAGAGAAATAGCTTTTCTGCCTTTTTTCTTTTCTTTCTTTCTTTTTGGCTTTAAGGCAAACAGTTTATTTCAAGAGGAGTTTGCTGTACTTGACGGGGTAGAGAGGGGCATGGTTTGGTGGTGTCTCAAGAGTTTTGACATTCAGGAAACAAAAAAGAAGAAACTAAAATTATTTTGACTGAATCACAAATCATTTCTTCATATGTTCTTGCCACAGAGAAAGCTCTGCTATTTTCTAAGCCAAATAATATGTGCCATGTGTCCAGCTTCTCTTTTCTGTCTGTCACGTTTCTAGTTAACCTTGTTAACTGGGTTAGTGGAAAAACACTGGTGTAATATAACAGAGGCAGTGACCTGCCAGATGACCTATGCAGATCAGATGAAGAATATCAATTTCAGGGTTGATTGGGGGTGTGAATAGGACCACTAGTGCTAATAAAAACTAGGGTTTTTTTTACAATCACACCCTCACAGTAAAGCAGTAGCCTTCTGAGGTACTGGGAGCTCATCTGAACTGCAGGTGAGAGTGCAAATGCTCACATACCAAAAAGATAAAAAAAGTTTACTGAAAGGGCAAATAGTAAGGCTGTCAAAGAGCTAGGATTACTTGTTTAAATGGCATTTTGGGTCAGGAAGCAGCTGGTCTGAAATAAGCAAATAATACTTAGAAATGAGTATTGTGCTCTGTAAATATGGTGATGTACAGGAGTTAAAGGATTTAAAGACCAAAAAAATATTGTGAAGTTTTCCAGTTTTCTGCTGGTAAAACATGAAGCCTATGAACATTTAGATAACATCACATTGCAGTTCACACGTATTATGTGAATGCAAATTGTCCCAGAAATGCCTTTTTCTTATAGGATAGTTTGAATACACTTAGGCTCCTCGCAGTGGACCAAACTCTGCTGGTTTATGTGTTAGAAAGTTTTGCATCAGCTCTATTTCCCAGGGGTTTTGAGGGCTCTGCTAAGCTACATACTGAAGTGTCTTTTTCCAAGGACATGTGATTTAGCTCTACTTGTATGGTCTCCTTCTCCTCCCTCTAGTGCCTGTACAGAACAGACAGTTTATCCTGCACACTTTCACCCAAGCGCTGCACGGGTGGGTGAAAGTGCAGCCTCTCTTGGTCTCCTGCTGCCTGTGCACTGTGGAGCAGGGCCAGGCATGCTCATGAGAATCTTTCCTTACTAGCCTCCAATGAGTTCCCTAGTGGAAATACAAGTTCCAGATATTTTCAAAGCAGGGAAAAAAGGAAAAAAAAAAAAGATTTATGAGTTCTGCCATACTTTCCATCCACTTTATAGAACAACTGAAAGTTTACATGTATTCCAAAATGTAAAAAAGGAATAGCTTGTTTTAGATAAATAGTTCTTTTTGTCCTTCCTAAGCAACACAGTGGTCCAGGTAATGGGAGGTATATGTGATATACCAAACAGGAGAAACTGGCACCAGTGAAGAGAGGAGTTTGTAAATCCCCACAAAAGAAACCTCTGCTTTATTTCTTCAAAGGGGTCAAAAGCAGAACTAGCTCTGCAGAAGCATAACTAAACAGTTCAGCTTCCCAATGAGTTTAGGTGGGAACATGACTAAGAACCTGGGTCATTATAGAGCCATAGCCCTCATAGTCCCTTTCATAAATTCACCATTGTCATCTGAAATACATCATTGGCATACATTGTCTCCATATCATTTTTGTGCAAAAGCTCTCCCTCCACTGCTTCTCAGTTAGTTGTACCCTTGTTACAGTTTAGTTTAAATAGTTCATGTCCTGCCGTCCTGTTTATATCTCTGCCAAGTTGCTCTCCTCTTTGCTAAAAGACCTTTTGCTTTTTTTCAATGTCTTCAGTATAGTAAAAGGAATTATTTAGGCAATGTGTTAATAACACAATAGAATAAAATAATAATAATAAAAACCAAAAAATCCCAACAAACCAACAAAAAACCCAAACAACCAAAAAAGAACACCTCCCTCCACCCAAAGAAAAAAAATTCTATCAGCATTAGCATGCACAGTTTGATCCTGCCTTATGCCAGGCACACAGCTCCAGGAGAGCTGCCTCCCTGACTGGATGCTCTCCAGATGGTTCTGTTAGCATTACATTTTATGGGATCTCATATGTTGTAAATCTCTGAAGCCTGAGCACAGTGCAAGCACTGCTTCTAGCTCTACACTCTGAAACGTGCTCTTCGCAAGTGCACAGCCCACATTTGACAACCTTCTGTGAAGTCAGGACCCTGTAGCTCAGTGTCAAGGCACAAAAATCTGTATGAACTACCCTGATGTGGAAGGAATAATCTGGGTACATCATATAGGATGAGTGAGGAAAAGTCTGCCTCTCCCCAGTGCTTTAATCACTCTCTTGTTGGAAGGAAACCTAAGGCAGGTATTGCTGGAGGAGGCTTCTGAAGCCACTGGAGCAGAGAGAGGCTGAGAAGACATTCAAGTTTGTCCCTGATGCCTGGCTTCTCTACACAACAGACCTTTGCTTCCTGTGCAGTGGGTAGATTTCGTAGATACCTACATCTACTCCAAGAAACAAATCAGCACCAGGAAAAGACCTCTAGCTCAGAAGCTGAGAGATACAGACAAGCTTGTGCACACTTTGCTGACAGCTAGCCTCCTCTATGCTTTTAATTGCTTTTCAATGAATTTTTAATTTCCTTCTGGGATTTCCCTTTCATCAGGCAATTTTTTGTGGTCATGAGTTCTGTTTATTAGTCTGTTTTTTAAGTTCAGAATTTCCAATGTAACACGAGAATATATAGCAGTGATACACCTAAAGCATCAAACTGAAGGGTGATATTGCATAAAATCCTATGCAGCATATGTGCATCTGGGGAAAAACACTACTGGTCCATACAGAGTCAAACTCTGTTTCTGTCTTTTGCTTCTTCCATGGTGGCTTTTGGGATTAGTTCCCACAGTGAAGGATTTCCAGAACAATAAATAGGAGTGGTGTTTGAGAGGACTAGCCAGAGCATCCCACAGCAGTAAGGGGGCTATGGGCTAGCAGAGTGGATGATCAGAGCTCATGTGTCCAGGGTTGATACCTAGTTTGGCAGAATAGATGTGCCCATTTTAATTGTTAGCATGCAAAAAAAACCCACAAAACAAAACAAAAAACCCCCCACATAGATATGAAATCAGGCAAAGATTTCAAGAGTTGATAATCAGTTTTACAATTGATACTAAAATGCTTACATGACTACATAATCAGTTTTACAATTGATACTAAAATGCTTACATGACTTCAGACAAAAATAAGAGCTTCTTCAGAGATTACCTTTCTGTTAGAGCTTTTACTAAAAAATCATTGTTTTCAGGACTCTATCTGAGATTCCTCTCATCTAATCTTAGATGTATATATTTAACCTCGTCTATATTTATATATAATCACTGTGGAAAATACAGTCTTGTTTTTCCTGAATTCTATGAAGCAAAAGGCTTTTATGGTATAACACCGTTAAATTATTATAGTTAAAATGAGTGTTAATTTAAAACTAACAAATGATTTCCATCCTTTCATAATTTGTAATATTCCTTCAGAGATATTTCTGATAATGTTACTGATCTCTACAGAATATTTAAATGCAAATTGCACACTAATCATTTGCAAAAAGTGCTGCACACACTAAGAGAAAATAAACCAAAAGGAAGATCTGAAAAAAACCCTCCTGGATTAAAGATTAATGCATTTTTTTCAATAAAGTATTACTAATTGCAAAGACAGACTTATACTGTGCTTGCAGCTGTTTGAAAGGATCATGTACTTTCTTTAGCACTTTCATGTAAGCAAATTCTTGCTCTCAGTGAATTGTATCTGTTTTGTGGTGATATATCAGGAATTTCATAAGAGAATGAAGCATCATTATTTTGAGGGTATTTATGTATGTAAGTGTATCCATACCTAACACACCCCAAGCTCTTAGATCAAATCAACAACTGGATGTGATGGTCTTGGATATATCAAAGACATGAATCATGGAAAAGGTCTCTGGAGGAGGAAAAGGACACCCTGCTGGTGCCACATCTGAAAGAGAGTGTCCAGTCTGACACCTGAGGGTTCATAAGTGAGGAAGAGGTTGGGAATACCTTGACTGGCACTTGAAAGATATGAGACATCAGAGAATCCAGATGAGAGCTACAAAGCTACATGATGCCAGACTTCCTTAATTCTGGTGAGATTTACAAAGGCCACAAATATACAGCCAGTAGGGAAATTTTGACTTAATTGATAGCAAATAAAGACTGAACTGCTGTGAGTGTCAGCTCTGTGCCTGAGTGCTTCAATAAATGTTTGACCTCTGTAAGACTAGGAAGATGAGGAGTTCCCAGGTGTGACGTGCATTACCAATGTTGCTTTAGGACAGACAATAAGCTACCTCAGTCTTTATTCTGTCTCATTTGCAATTAAAATGGGAATATAACAGTGACTGATCACCTAGCTGTGCTGTTTTTCACCTCTTTTCCATCAAAATGTGCTGAGTTATCCAGGATTTACTTTTTAGACTGTCTAAATTAAACCAGTTAATTTTCCCCAACCCTGGGGATCCCTGACATATTTCACTCAAAAGAGGATTAGACATTTTAAATAGCTCATCCAAGCAATCCAACTTGGTTCACCTGAACTGTGAAAAGGAGGATTATCAGCAAATTGGCAAGAGAGTGTTTCCAAAAGCTGGGAAACAGCTGGCAACTGGTGACCATCACAGCAGGGAGAAACAGCTGCTTGCAGAACACACCTGGTGGTGCCCCTGTTTCACTTACCCTTACATCCTAGAAAAATGCTGTGGGGGTGTGTACACTGAAGTGTTAGCTGTCTCAGAACTGGGCAGCTCCTCATCTCCTTTGGCCATCTTGAGAAGTGAAACTTCTTGGAGGTAATGGCAATAGAAGCTGATGGTGTGAATTAATACACCAAGTGTCTGTTGTGTGGTATACATTCACCAGTCAATTTAGATGAGGTAGCTAACTTTTAGAACACTAAGTTAGGGAAGATAAATACCACTCTTCGGGTATATTTGTTCTGTTATTTGTAATTGTATATGTGAAAATACTCATAAAATATTATTATGAAAGATGTTTTCTCTAAAGAACTTTGACTTTCAGTAAGTCCCAAACATAACAGAAAAAAGGGCAGTACTTATATTTTTTCTCAACTAATCCAGCAAGAATGAAGGAGGTAGTGGATTTAAAGGTAACCTCTTGTTATTCTCTGACGTGGACAGATAGTGGATAGTTTCCTGCAGTCTTTGTAATTGAAACATTTTTTCCAAAGAGAGTCTTCATAATGATCAGAACACATTTTCTGTGTTTTTTTTTTAATCTCTATATCCTGCATTTTAAAATGTAAGTGAAGAAATGTACAGTTGTAGCATTCCTATATTAGTCTATATTTCAATGCACATAAATTTTCTGCAGTTGGATCACATACTATAATTTGTAGAATAAAGTAACAAAATTTCAATATGTAGAGTGTTGTAAAAAGACTATTAATGGCTGCATATTAACCATTGTGCTTGGTAGGGAAATAAATGTAACAAAAAAAATATTTCAAACAATAAAACCAAAAAATGTTATTCAATCAGTAATTTTGTAGTTATTTATGAATTTTCAAAAGTAATTATAAAACAGAGATGTAATTTATCTGTATTTTAGAAGCGAGCAAAATGAAGGATTTTGAGAAAATATTTTTGTAATGTTGACAGGAAGAAAATTTATTCAAACTTGGGATTAAATTAAGTTTAAATTTAAGTGTGGGGAGGTAAATGATCTTGCCTTTCTATGCAACATTGTGTCCAGGTCTAATGCTCAGTCTTGAAGAACATTAAGATACAAAGATTATTCAAAGGATGCTGACAACATTATTTAAATTCAGATAGCATAGTTTTTCCATTCATAGAAGAGGAGGATGAAAGGTGACCTATCTGCTGGTGGAAGACTTTTCAAGTCTGATGATAAAGATGTGGCAAAATACTGTTGCTGGAATTCAAACTTAGAGAAAATTAAACTTGGAAATTACATGAAATATCTTAGCATCACAGAAGTAATGATGTAGCTAAACACCAAACATGGAAGAGGAAGGTGCACTTGCCATTAGGGACTTTAGAAATAGATTTCATATAATTTGAAAGGAATTTATTTAAAGCAATTTTTTTATGGTTTGTGTGGTTGTGTTTGAATTATTATATCTAGGGCAGAAAGAAAAGGGAAAAAAGTGAAGGTTGTTGGGATAGTCCCTTTGCTTTAAAATCTGTGAGTTTCCTCCCTCTGTGGACACTCATATAGGACTCAACACACCAGATAATACTTGGCTTAAAGATAGCAATTACAGATAAACCATTCTCTGAAGCTTGACAATGATTTGTTTCTCCATCTTTAGATATAGAGAAGCCTACATATATCTGTTGAAAATTTGGGTACTAGCTATTGTCAAAGATAAGACAATTAACAACATAGCACTATGCGTTGACTGGTTACAGAGAATTTTAATTTTCAGATGGCTGACTAGTGTTAAATAATTACTGATCACCAGATTTAGGGCTATGGAGGCTTTGTTTATATCATAGATCTCCATGAGGCCATCTGGGTAGACTTCACCTGTACCTCACATGTCCATTACCTGCCTCTTAGGGCTTTGGTCCAGTGTTGATCTCATCTCTGTCACTGATGTGAAGCTGAGTCCATTGAGTAATGAAATGGCTTTGAATTTGTTTGGACATAATACAACTTTTCTGGGTGAAACTGATTTGTGATGTTCAATAGGTCTAACTATAACAATTCTTAATTCTCAGGCAAATTGAAAACAGGCATAAGAAAGTAAAAGTTGGCTTCTCGTTCAAGAAGAAAATTTTAAAGTCTAAATCTTCTCTTGTCATTTCAAGTAACATTTCCTTACCACCTGCTGTATCTTGTTATTTCTGTACTAGGCTTTTGCAGAGCTGCTGGAAAGGAGTGATGGTAATTCCACTTCTGCCACATCTCTTTTGGAAGGTTCTCTTTCTGGAAAAAAAAATAATTTTAAGGGGAAAAAAGATCTTATGAACATTCTATTTAAAAATTACCAGTATTACAGAGCTTTTGCCTCTAAATATCTAGGAACTATAAGGGAGACAATATAGGAGACTAGATGGGTCATTAATTGATCTGGGAAGGCAATATGTACAGACCTCTCCCACATACCTTGATTCTCTAAAGAAAGTGATAGTAACTCAGATTCTTCAGCTGTGATTTCGAAAGTGGTTAATCTCTTCCCTGAAAGGACTTGATAAGAATTTAATGGACTGACTGAATGGATTCTTCTAGATCTGTAGCATTCATCATTCCTTTTTTTCAGTGTTTTTTTCTTTTTTTCTCTTAAAAGACTCTGTATTGATGTGCTGACTGATACACAGGAATAGACAGCTCTATTTTCAGGCAGCAGTTAGATCATATGATTAAAGGTGTTGGAAAGGACAGTGATGGACTGTATGAAAGAGTCAAGCCACCCTCTTAAAAAATAATATTTATCTTTATCCTTTCCTAGTACCAGAGATCAGTATTAGAGGGAGGAAAGGAGCTGCAAACTGACAGTACAATCTACTATATGCAATTACATGCAAAGGAAAAAGATCTCTGGAGATGAGGAAACCGGCATCGGCTTCTTTACTGAACCCAGGGTCTGAGTTTATTATTGAAAGCAACATTCCTTCTGCACTCACTGAGGTTAAGATTTCACCATAACACTCAGGGCCATGTTGGCTGACCTGGTGCTGTTCAAGGAAGTATTATATTCTTACTGCATTTCTCTCCCGAGACAGGTAATAAGTTCACATCCTGAAGGAGCACCTAAATCTTTGTGCTTCTAACCTTTTGTCAGAGCTACCTATGGCATGGGTGAGAATATGAGAGCTCTAGCCTACTGAAGCACCCTCCACAGGCTCCTAGCTCTGCATGTCTGTTTAATCCATCACAGTGAGACAAATGCATTACCCATTGAGCACAAACTGCCCCTTCAAGGCTGGAATAATGAGAATTTAACCAAACCATGATCATTCCTGTGTGGCCTTAGATGGATAGTTACGCACAAAGCAGGAGGTTTCTGTGCATTTTAGAGAAATTAATGCTGCAGCACTTTTAAATTTATATGCTGGATAACCTCTAGGATCAATAATTTCATGTATAAATGAGACAGGGTTTACCAATGAGCTTGTTCCTCTTGCCTCTTAAATCTGTATGAATGTCAGTTACAAAATACATCAGCCACAACACACAGCCACATTTGTCTTACAGGAAAAAAAAAAAAAAGAGGTGGGGAAGAGTGATTTTTTTGCCCTTTTTTTTTGTGAGACATATAGCAGAACCTTCTGTCTGGTGAAAACAATGCATTTCAAGGACTGCAAAAAGCTACAGCTTAAACTTTGGTTTGAGTTCCAGACCACTGAGAAGTGAAATAAATTTCCACACTCACTGATGAAGAAATGTGAAGAAATACAAGTGCTTGCTGTCAGTGACTTCAGTAATTCGCCTATTTTTGAACACAGAAGCCTACTTTGATACAGAGAATAGTTGATAAAATATTGTTTAGTGCAGTAGTGAATTTTAACCTAGATTTGGCAACATAACAGAGAATTTATTTATTTATGTATATATTTCATTGCTACTTTCATGAAGAGGTATTCATTAATCTGAACCATACTGAAGTCAAAATGAGTTATGCCACCATTTTAAAGGTCTGAAGTTTCAGCCTGTGCTATTAATTAGCAATGTATTTTACTAACAGTACTTTAACTAATATTATTAGCTAGCAATAGGTACTTTAACTCCTAGAAAAAATGTATTCGCCAACCTTGATTTGCCTAGTAATTCTCAGTTCACTACATGATGCCTCCAATCTTTATTATTAATTATCCATGAACATTCATATGAACATACTTTTTTATTCAATACAGTATTCAAAAACTGTAAAAGTCACATAAAATTTAATTTAGCAATACATGTCATGTGTTCTCACGTTCTTTATCTATGATGCATGCTACTGCTACAGCTCTCACTGAGAAATCCTTAGCTAGAATTACATTGGCTCACCAACTCGGAAAGTCCCCAGATTAAGACCAAAGGATGATCACTATGAAGTCTTTATAAAATCAAACCCTATACCTGCATATGAAGCAACCAAAAAGATTTACAGATCTGTCTATATATGACGGACTGCACCTATAACTTGTTCCTAATCTACTCTATGCCTTTTTTTCCCTCCTCCTTTTGCATAGAAAGACACTTCTTTGATGAAAACAAAAATGTTATTTCTGGTTATTTCACAAGCATATGGCCTATAACTATGTTTAATATTATAAAAAGCTTAACAATTTAATGTTTTCATTGTTCCCTGCCTGTTTTAGATCTGATTCTATGTCATCAGGAATTAGTCCCAGAATGGCTGTCTGCCAATACTGGAATAAGATAAAGTTTTTGAGCATAGATGGATTTCATTCTATCCCATATTGAAAGATGAGAATTAATAGCAGGCTTCCACTCAAAAATCATATTGCTACAAAATAAAATATAAATAATTATCAATATCTTTCACACAGATACTTTTTATGCTGACTGACATTTCTCTATCAACCTAATTAAGCATTGCAAAGTGAACAAAACAAGACAAACACAGGTATTTTAATTTAATTGAACCCTGAGCTTGCCAAAAGAAAACAGCCAGCCATACAGAAATTTTCTGAAATAATAGTATCCAATTAATTGAACTGTATATAGACATGAAAAGGATCAGTCATAAAAATTAGGCAGGTAATGTGGGTTACATTCTTATAATAAGAGGTCAGAAGGCAACATTTACTTTTTCCTGGTAACTGATTATCACTGCTCTCCCCGGTACCTGACTAACTTAGAAATACCTTGCAATGAGAATCTTAATAAATCTTTGCACTCAAGGACAGAAAGACTATCCTAGAAGAGCTAGGACATTGTATGGTCCAAATATTTCCATACCAGAAATCAAGGAGACAAACTACTGGGGAAAAACAAATAAAACCAAAACAACAAAACAAAACCAAACAAAAAACCAAACCAAACAAAAAAACCAAACCAAAACAAAACCACCAAAAAACCCCAAACCAAACAAAAACAAAAAACCCCACAAAACAACAATAACAACAAAAAAAACCAAACAAACAACACACAACCCCCTCACACACACACACAAAAAACCCCCAACCAAACAAACAAAAAGAAAAACACAAAAAAACTTAGCTCAAAAAAACCACAACCCAGTACAATGTTTTAAAGACATCACTGGGACATAAACACATATATCTACAAACACAAACCTTATGAACTTGAACAATGAAACCAATTAAATTGTCAAAGTTAAATGAGAAAAATGAGTTAACTGGATTCTCTTCAACAGTTCAGAGCTCCCACGATTGGCTTTACGAACTGTAAAGGGGAGGGAGCAAAGAAATACTGAGCCACTCTCATTAACTATTTAAACAGGTGCTGATGTGAGAGTGCTTTTCATTGCACGGAATTACACAATTCACCCATCTTTCTTCCCCTTTATGCCCCTGCTTCCTTAACTGCCTTACAAAGCAGAGCAGTGACCCCTGTGAGAAAGAGCTCTCATGTACAGTGCCAAAAGCAGTGAAACCTTGGCCCATAACTGCTCCTGTAGGAGAAATAATAGATCATGGTGATGGCCCTTGGCTTTCTGTGCTGCAGACAACTGATTTATACCTGCTGCACCTTTCCTTTCACTGTGAGCAATGCCTGAGTTGAAAAGGCATGCTGTGCAGGGTCTGGGGACAGTAAAACAGTAAGGATAGGCTGCTTCTCACTGCAGTAAGAAGGTCTTAATGGCCCTCAGTGGCTTCACCAAGGGCTTCATCCCCCTGCCTCTGGCCCAGGGGTCCTATTTCAGTTCAGGCTGGGTCCCCATTCCCCTCTGGGGCTGTGCTGCTGCTGTCTCCAGACCAATGTCAATTTTCTGCTGTTCCTGACTTGGGTGGACTTCTTGGATGGAATTTGGACCTGACTTGCCACTATGAATTTGTCTAAATATCACTGGACTGCTGCTACAACCTGCTATTGTCAGCAGCCCTGGCCTGCTTGCTCTATGCTCAGGTGTCACAGGGCTGAGCCTTTCTTGGGTTGGATTCTGCCCTGCTGCTGGTTGGGTCACTGTGGCTCCTGGCTCATCCTCCTTGTGGAACAGCCTGCTCCTAGAGGCTCTCAGGCACATGGAACGTGGCTGCCCTGCAGTTGATGGGGCTCTTGTTAGTCACCCAGTATCGCATTATCACTGAATATCAGAAAAAGGTCCTTTGCATGCCAGCCTACTGAATGCAGAATAAATACGTGATAATAGCGGTGTAGCTGGAAAATATTTCGTTGAGTTATTTCTAGTCCATTCATGGTAAAAGAACAAACCCTAATAGTCCCAAAAATTCTGTCATCTTTCCACAATAGAGCAGAGATAGGAGGACATCTTCCCTGCTTAGAGAGAAACACATGGGCTACCCAGCTACAGGGGAGACTGACTTCATTCTCTCTCAGAAGAGACACTTGCCTAGGACAGGAGACTGGCTGATCTGGTTGCAGCTGTCCTGATTGAAACTGTCTGCTGTGACCAAAGGAGAGAGAATGCCAAGTCTTGGAGGACAGTGAGCCCTCTGAATTTGGCTCACCATCTAACATTGCCTGTGACTGGACTTGGGGCCTGGCCTCCTTCAGGTGACTTCTGATGGTTTCACTCTGTGCCACAAGTCAGAGTAATCATGGCCAGATGCATTCACTAAAATTTCAATTGATTTGATCTGCTTCTAAACTGAGGAACACTGATGCTCTAATGAACAATCTCATCACTTTTGCAGCAATGTCTCTTTTCCTGAATCCTTCTCTTTAGACTGTGACCTAAATGAAGTCCTACCCACAATATACTCATTTATGTACAGATTATGTTGGAACTGTCTAACAATGAATGAAAACCTTGCTTCAGTAAACAGTTGCCTTATACTAATCTTCCTTGCTGTTGATATGTACCTTTTTAATTATTATTTTTGGAGCAATTAGTATATAATTTTTTCCAATCAATTTTTTAGTAAGGTCATGTGCTGTTCCAACATCTGGCTTGAGAATGAATATATTTTTACTATTATTGCACAATGTGTACTACTACTACTACTACAAACTACTGAATAATGTTACAAAACTTCTAAGGATCCATTAAATTCATTAGAACCATTTAGTGTAAACTTGAAAGGCAGCATGACATTCCACCCATTTAGGAAATGATAATCTATAGGAAGACCAGAAAGACAATGGTTTTCCTTCATTACTACAGGGCCATGGAAATTCTCTCTCTTTCTTGGTGTTTCCACATAATTTTCTGGGGCACTTCTGAGTGAAAAACACTACATAAGATTAAGATATAAATACTGTAAATGAAGGAGCCTAAATACATTTTTGTTTTATAACATTAATTTAAACTCCTTAAATTCCATCTCAATCTCTATGTTGCTTTCCACCTTAGTATGACCTTGCCTTTTCATACAAAGATTGCAAAAATCTATTTAATTGCAGCAATATGTTTGTTTTTCCATACAGACTTTTAAGGAGAACCTCTATAGGAACAAGATTATTGTAGATTTTATCTACATATTTCCTTCACTTTATATTAAAACATAATTTCAAATAATATAATTTAAAAGTGTTTGGAAGAACTAAAGGGAAAACAGCCATGCATTCTCAGTCATTTGAAACTGAGTGAGGTTTTCTTTTCAGTCACCAGGAATCACACATGATATTGAACAATATACTTGGTTCTCCAGGCCAGGAACAAAACATCAGAAAACAATAATCTCAAGAGTCCCATGGTCAGGACAGTGGTTCCTTCATGTAGTCAGAACAAATGATACTGGATATTCCCAACTAATGTTAAGATTCCATTGTCAATATTCTTAAACTTTACTCTATGTCAAACAAAATCCCTGATTTTAATTTACATTTAGAGGATATGGAGTTTTTTATTAATTTTTTCTTGTTTTACACAATGCTGAAATCACGTGAGAAACATTAATCAGAGAGGGAGATGGCAGAAATCCAAACATAAGTTCTTGCTACGAGGAGAATTCGTTGTGGCCCCATTCTTTAACTTCAGCTCTGTTTAATTTCCACTTTGAACTTTGAACAACCCTCACTTAAGGATTAGTTAAATCTGATTTAGAATGCTGCTTCTTTTGATCAAATGTAATTTGAAATCATGGCATTTTCTGAGGACAGTTTTATCCCAAACTGCTTCAGAAATCTGTCTTTAAAATCTCCATAAAATATACTATTTTAACACTTATTTTTCTATAAGACAAAATACTTCTATGCTATGTGATGACATAGTTTGTACAATTCATAAATGATTAATCAATACATCCATAAGATACTGTGTGCACTTCTTTTACAAAGTACTGCATAATATGGCTTTGAAAATGCATAGTTAGCAAAAACTTAATATGAAAATTGTCAAAGGCAGTTACATAGTTTGTATTTAAGTACAAAACTCTTGCATTTATTTTTGTGTCAGTTTTTTTTTTTTCCATAAGCATTAAGTATCAGTACCATGTGGCTTCTCCATCCAATCTAAGATGACAACAGGGTAAACTGTATCTCACAGATCTCTCAAGGTGGTGGGACTTTGATACTCTTAGCATAGGTATCTAAGTCACATTAGATATTGCACTTACCTGACTCTAACTGGTAGAAGAGTAAGGGTATCTCTTAGTCCCATCACATCTGCTAGTCCTATGTGAATTTCTGACATCCCGAAGATCTGAAATATCACTGAAATTTTACATGCTTAGACAACTTAACTGCTCCTGGAGTGGGGTGAGCTGAGAAGGGCAGCCCATTGATTTTACTGAAGTCTGGGTCAAGTGCCTTGGTTAATTAAAGACCTGATTAGTTTTTTAACAAAGCATTCATTAAAAATGAACAAACCCCCGAGGGACATCATTCATCACCAGCATCCACCTGGACATGAGGCTGTTGACACAACCAGGTCCCTCTGGGCTCTGTCTTAGGACCGATGCTCTTTAACATCTTTATCAATGACAGAGACAGTGAGATCAACTGCACCCTCAGCAAGTTTACAGATGACACCAAGCTGAGCTGCAGATGGCACACCACAAGGACGGGATGCCATCCAGGGGGAGTTGTACAAGTTCGAGAAGTGGGTCCATGAGAACCTCATGAAGTTCAACAAGGCCAAGTGCAAGATGCTGCACCTGGGTCAGGGCAACCCCCAGTATCAGTACAGGCTGGGGAACAAACAGATCTCTTGTGTCAGTCTGAAAGACAGAATTGTTTTGTGTCTGCAAGATGGTTCCTAGAGCTGTTTAAATTTGTCCTGGAAAAGCTGTAGGTCTGATTTTTTTGCGTTGTCTTCCTTTCCTGTTAAGCAAGAAAACAGCTAACCAAACAGTTAGCTTTTTTTGTTTCTTTGTTTTATCATGAAGGTACAACTTAATTTCTAGGAGAACGGTCCTGTCAGAGGGGTAAAAAGCGAGAAAAGGCATAGCCTCTGCTTTCTAACAGAAGATATGCAAGATTTTTTTAAAAAAATGTTCTTGTTAACAGCAGATTTGCTTAGTTTGAGTATGAAAGTGTAAAATTTAGCATAATAAGGAATTTCCTACTAGTACAAAACCCCTCATCTACAACACTGTAAATTACATCTTCTTTCACCAGAATTAAAGAAATATGAATCTTTATATGAATATTGTGTGAAAATTAATAACTTCATAATTTAACATTATTTTTAGGACAGTTTTATTTGTATGAAACTTCAGCACAGAACCTGTACAGTTGTAGATATATTACACTAAAAATGTAATGTAGTCTCAAGAGTTTTCATGGAGGATTAGTCTAGATTTACTGTATCTGACAACCCAGTTTGCCACAGAGTTTTCAGAATTAATTTTCTTTTTCAGCTATAAAGAATTCTGCTGATCAAGGCTGTCTGTGTGGCTTATAGTAACAACTTATAGCAAATGTTTCCATGTTTCACTATGTGATATGTAATAAAGACCTGAGATCCCTCAACTTGTACACATAATTTTAGATCTTTTAATCTCATTCATCTTTTTATAAGTGTCTCTCCTGAGCAAGAGAGATATTTTTTGCTCTCAAGTCTTCTGACTTCTATTTTACTGAGAATTCAATGGATATTTTTCCAAACTGAAATAACGAACAGCAAGTTTTTTATATTGTTGCTTAAAATTTCTCTGGAATTATAAAATCAGATGTTATAAAATTAGTGTACATTTAAAAACAATATTTAAAGTAGGTATTTCTCCTCAGTAGATAATCCCAAATAATAGGAAAAACCCCTAATTTTTTCCAGTGCAGAAACACTCTTCAAGATGAGGTGGGTTAGTGTTTGCTTTGCTGGAGCACTGAAAGACATATCCATAGAAACAGAAGGCTGCGTCTTGACTACGAGGCAACATCCAAGCACTCTGGTAATTTATATCAGATATGATCTCCTATCTAAATGTTATATTCTATACATAAAATTGTCATCTCACAGAAGAGGCAAAACAATACATCTTTACGCACTGCTTTTGAAATGCTCTTATAGTCCTCCATTACTAATAACCTTTAAACACAAAAAATGAAGCAGGATATTGCTCAGCTTTCCAGCCACCAAGTATTTTTTTTATTTCCCTTTGCCTGACCTTCTCACCAAGCATTACCTGATATAGTCTTAAAAGAACAGATTAATGTTTTCACTCATTCATGTAGCTTAAGGGATTGGTTCAGGCATCACAAGGACCTGGACTGATTTACTTCAACACACTGCATTATCTGTGGGAATTCCTGGGCTTCTCTTAACTCCTTGTATATTGACTTTGTTTACCATCCTCCTCTCCATGACCAACTAGAAGTGTTCCTGCCATCTCTATGCAAGCCTCTGAAAACACATTCATATTCTTATCTGTCATCATCTAGCCTTTTTGTCCAAGGAGATGCAGATGTTTCTCCATAAAGAATTTCTGGAGAGGATTCCACAGTCCTAAAATAGTCGTGCAGAAAACACCTCAAGCTCTATTGATCTTCCTATTTAAAATTTTAATTGCACTCTAGTTTGTCTCAGAATCACTGGTCTTTCCACCCTGGAGAATAGCTGGTCTTGCCTGTGACTGTGGGAAGCTGAGCTTGGTAGGGTTTCCCCAGACATTCCTTAACTTGTGGCTATCAGTAAGTGTCTCCATATCATTTAGTGTGAAGATTTCCACTGACCCTACTGTGGGTTTAGTCTTAAAGTATATACTAAGGGAGATTGTCAGAGAATTATTTTGTTCTGAATGAAGATTTTATTTAGGAGTTAATTGTTTTTGGTCTCATATCTATTGGAGCACTTTAGTTATAAAAAAAATATGCAGTTTATGCTTATAGCTTATGTGTGCAGATGCCTTGTTTCAACACTTATGTTCTTATTGTATGTGTTATAACAGAATATAAAAAATCCTTCATATTAAGGAAGGCTTCTATTGATGGCAATAAGAATAAAAAATCCTGTGGTTTTCATCGTTTGTCTTTATGAGCATCCTGTTAATAAAATAAAAATACAGAAAGAGATAATAAGGAAAATGTTTCTCAAAATGTATAATGCAAATGGCTTTGTATTTCAGATTCATGGAATAATATTTTACCTAAAAATTTCTGTCTCTCACACTTGCCAGATTTCAGCCTTAATGGATGTTTAGCAGTAATTACAATGAAAAACCTATTTTTCGAGAGTTAAAATTAGGCTTTATAAAATACAACAAGTGATTAAGGAGAATTTCCTCGAAATCTTAGATATAGCAGAGTATTAAGACTGTTTCCGTTTCAGTCTACTAATTTACCCGAGATATAAGTGAAATGCTTAACATTTGTCAAGTAAAGTCTGACCTTACTTTGGATGATTGACCTCATCGATTTGTGAAGTCAGAGAATTTGATCCAGTAGGTAGGTAAATGAATGTTCTTTCTAAATGAAAAAGGAGGACCATTTCAAAACACACTGTTTACCATATCACTACCTTTTTGTTACATTGCACTCTTTAACAGAAGTCCAAACTTGGAACCCTCACTTTTAATAAAGACAAATTTGAGAAGATGAATTAAGTCTCAGACTGAAGAGATAGGTTAACTTGTCCTAACTGTGGGTGGTGCAGTAATTAAAAGTCAGGGAAACTGCACTTTCTGACAGTTCATTAGACAAAACAGTATGTGGAAAATGTTTTGTCGTGTCTAATTGCTACAGCTGCTTGGATTTCTCTGTTATACTGGGATATCAGCTATTCATAAACCAGCAGGAGGAATTAATCTGCAGAAAAATACAGTTCCTATGTTACATCTGTCCTTCTATGAGATCAATGCCTCCAGTCTTTAACTAAAAATTTAAATATGAGACATGGCAAATATAACACTAGAAAATCTCTATCTATTGATAGTGTTAGGATTAGCAAGTTGAGCTGGCAACATTACTTAGGAGTGTAATGTTGTCTGAGTGGGATTATATTGTGTAGTCTATCAAAATAATTTTTACATATACAGTACTAAGCAGTTCCAGATGTGGAATTTGAGCTAGAGCTACTGGCGCTGGAGCCTTCTTGTTTCATCTCACAGTGTTTAGAGCAATTAGCTTCAGTATGTAGGTGAATGATGCTTCACTGTAGCAGCAGAAATACATGACACTGATTTTCTATGCTTTCATTTATATTTTCCATTATACAGGCTGTTAAGATGCAATTTAGTTTTTCCATAGCTAAATAAGAGGCAATTAGCAGCAGGGCAGCTTTTGGGCTTAAGTTGATTTTAGTTCACTCATTTTCAGCACTTCGCATTGTGTGAAGAGTTCATAGGTTGTTTCAGACAGCTTTGGTATTTCAACAGAAGTGACTGGATTGGCATGAGAAAAACTGAAATCACAGTGGCCGCATGGTTTGATTTAGCCCTAACCTGTAAACCTTTGTCACATACTTATCATTACCACTATTAGTAGATTCATATTTTTTGGTGGAACTTTATATAAACCAGGTAATTATCAAATTCTCACTGAATATTGAATTCTCTACATTCATCAGTAGTTAAGGACTACTGGGAGATCCATGCGGTGTCTTATCTGCATCAATCTTTAGATTCCCTATATTCTAAGCTTTTACTTCAGTGTCAAGAAGCCTTTCCAGCCAGTGCATACTACCTCATGCTCTGACTCATCCACTCCATCAGGGTTGAATTTGTTTGACACTGACACTATCCATGAGAAAGGTTTTTCCATAAGGGACTTATGAACGTGCTTCTGGACATTTATAGAATATGGTGGAAGACTCCTACATGTTGCATTTTACTGATGGTGCTACATGATTACCACCAAAAATAATGATGATTATAAGAACAGTAAATAACAATAAACCAGATCCACAAAACTTTACTAACACTCTTGAAATTGATTATTTTGTATAAAACACAAATGTACTGAGTGAGATAGTTGACACAGTTGACGGCTTCAGTGTTTGCAAATAGTTTTACACAAAACTTGATGAAATTGTCCATACTTTATACTCAGAGTCCAGAGTCAACCAACACGTGTTATGTAAACAGGATCTGACTGATCTGTAGGAGACCTTTGCACTCTGACATGGTGGATCAGTTGTGGTCTTGTACCACTCCATGCCACTACTGCAAGTGGAATGGACTGCCCAGGGAAATGGTAGAGTCACCATCCCTAGGAATATTCAGTGCCATGGACTAGTTGAGAACATGGTGATCAGTCCCAGGTCAGATTTGATGATCTTGGAGGTCTTTTCCAACCTTAATGATTGTATGATTCTGTGGACAAAAATCTTGCAGTGTAGCTGCAAAAACAGAGACATAAAGGAAAATAAACCGGACGTGATGTTATTTAAAGAGATTCTGTGAATACATGCAAAAGTAGTAGCTTGGATACAAAAAGTATTATCTTCAAAAGTATTCAGCGCTGGTGCAAAAGTTCCATTGATTTTAATAGCAGCAATACTAGGGTGGTGCATTAGGAAAGACTGATTTGAAAGAGAAGAAAGCTAATGTATGGCCAGTGGCAAAAATTAGCCTCCACCAAAGGAACGGTTCAGAAGACCAAGCTTGGGTACTCTGATTTATTCTCTTGAGAAGCTTTCTCTCTCCTTTGACTTTAGAAGAAAAAGAAAAAGATATTCAGAGAGTAATATTTAAAAAAAATCAAAAGTGTTAGTGGTGTGAATCACTTGAGTGCTTTTAAAACCATAGCTTGCAAGGCTTGATTCATCATTGTACTGATCAATACTTATGTTAAAAAAAACTCCACCAACTTCAGTTAAACTCTACCAACACATGACAGAGATATATTTATGAATCACACTGAAATTATTAAAAATTTGCAGTCAGTTTTGTTTTTACAAAAGTACACAAAACAAGGATGGAATAAAACCTGACTGACTGTTTTCTTAACTGTGTTAGAAAAAAAACTAAGTGGAAATTAATAGATGTGAGTTATTCCATTAATTAGGAGTATACTGAGTTTAGCATTTTGGGACCAGTAGGTTTAAATCTGTCTCAGGTCAGCTCCATCTTATTAAGTCCAGTCTAGCTGTACATGATGAAACTTGGGGCTGAAGAGATGACTTGGTACTCTATGGTAACCTATAAGAAAATCACAAATCACATTATACTTCTTATAAGAACTATATATAACTTATAATAACTGCAGCACTTGGCAGCAATGATAAGGAACTGAAGAGGTGGCATATTCCTTATCTCCCCCATTATTGGTTACTTGATTTTTAAGGCAGTTCTATGCTACCGTTCTACCTTAACTTTTCCCCTGGTATCTCTGTTTTGACTATTGCACCCTAACATATCTATCTCTTCAGAAGTCAGAGAATAGTACACAGGGGTGCAAATTATTAATTTCCATGATTCGTCATTGTTCTGAGTTTATTTTAAAGTTTTCTTTGTATCCTGTCAGCATCCAGAAGAGAAATCACATTTTTTAGTATTATTGTTTCTTCATAAAAATCAATAGATTGTGCTAGTCCCTGCCACAAAGCTTAGATGAAGGGTTGCAGCTTGTGAGTTGCAAGTATGAGTTTAAAATTTTCAACAAAGTGGTAATTTAACCTTATTGTTTGATCCTAATTTTACCTCAGGACCGCTTAAGGCTATATTTACATCCAAGACAAGTGAAAGTTTTGAACATATCAGCATGAGAAATTAAACAATCTGGTACCAAAGAGCAGGAAGAGGAATTTTGAAAGGGTTTCAGGTTTAGGGTGAGACCCAGGCTACTGTGTCCAACCTGTCACTCAAGTTCTCATCACAGTGCCAAGGTCAATCTCTATGACCAACATAATGTGGTGCACAATTGCAGTTTACTTTTAACACTGCTAGAGTTGAACATCTTTTCTCTAGGTGAGTTTTCCTTAAAGGTACCAGTGCTTTTATGGTACCTTTTAGTGGTGAAATTTAGTGAGATTTACACTGTCCTTCATTCATTCTTACTTTTGTTTTTGTTTATTTTTTTTCTTTTCTGGGACTGGAAACAATGCCTGATGGATGGGTTGAAAGATTTTAGTCTTCATTTTAACTAAGTAGCAGGCACCACCAGTCAATGCCTACTGCAGGTTTCAATGATACCGATACTTTTAGAATCTTAAAAAAAAAAGAAGGAAAAAGCATTGGTAGTAGCAAAAGCAATTGCTAGCACAAAATTAGTATCATGATAAAAAAAAAACCACAAAGAAGTATAAATGTACCCAGATTCTGAAACTGGATGCACAGACGGATTCAGACACCAAGTTTCAAATACAGGAGTCTGACTACAGAGGCACAACTGGAGTAGAAAAATACAGAATTCAAGTGCAAATGCATGGATCCCATTTACATCAGCTGGAGTTGCATTTAGTTGTGGGTGTTCTAGGCAGAAACTGTGCTACGATTTTTAACTTAGAATACTCAGTCTTGTATAGGCAACTTCAGTTGTGACACTTAGGTACTACTGTATTAATAAATATATAGGAATTATAGAATATAATGCTGAAAATAATATGTGTACATGTTATAATTTCTTACAAACTTTCTTCCCTACTTATGCTTACTTTATAGAATCAGAGAATCAGAGAATGGTTTGGATTAGAAGGCACCTTAAAGATAATTTAGTTCCAACGCCCCTGCCATGGGCAGGGACACCTTCCACCAGACCAGGTTGCTCAGAGCTCCATCCATCCTGGCCTTGAGCACCTGCAGGGATGGGGCATCCACAGCATCTCTGGGCAACCTGTTCCAGTGCCTTATCATTCTTGAGTAAAGAATTTTTACTAATTAGGAAGAATTTTTCATAATATTTTAAAGCCATTCTCCCCTGTTTTATCAGTACATGACTTTGTAAAAATTTCCTCTCTGGCTCTCTTGTAGGCCTCCTATAGCTACTGAAAGGCCACAATAAGGCCTTTCAGGAGCCTTCTCTTCTCCAGGCTGATCAACCCCAAATTTCTCAACCTGTCTTCACAAGAGAGGTGCTCCATCCCTTTAACCATCTTCATGGCCCTCTTCTGGACTGGCTTCAGCAGATTGATGTCTTTCTTGTTCTGAAGACCTCAGAGTTAGACACAAATATTAAAATTGTGACTTTAATGATTTATTATTAAAATAATTATTTCATTATTATTAAAAAAAAATCTACCATGACTGCCAATTTCTTTTCTAGAAAGACCAAAAATGGAGCAAAACTGATGTGCTTGGAACATTTAGCCAGGGCAAGGAGAACCAGTGAAACAGTGGGGCATAATCCTGTGAAAATCTGATCCTTACACTTTAAAAGTAATAAATTATCTCAGATCTGTTTAGGTAGAACTAAACTGCTATCAGAAATGTACATTTGGAGTTAGGCTGTATATAGGATGTTAAATATAAATATCAGATAAGACTTACCTTAAAAAGATCAAAAGATTCAGCAGATATCCTGAAGTACAGTTTCCTCTTTACATTTAGTGAGAGATGTGTTCTCCTTTTTTTTTTCTCTTGAAAATAATGATTTTTTTTTTTAACCCAGCTATGTAATTATGAAATCTGTAGAAAAAATACAGTCAATTTACTGTATGAAATAAATAATCTTAATGGAAGAACACTGAGAAAATTGCTTCTCTTAAATTTTTATAGTAGTTTAATTTCCTCTTTATATACTCTATTTTCCTCAGTGTTCAATGAAGATAAGATATATTACCACAAAGCTCTTCTAAAATAAGTTTTATGATTTTACTTTCTTTTTTCATTTTTTGGGGAAAATTTCCTTGACTGCTCATGATTTTCATCACTCTCCATTTTTTGGAAGTCTGAGCTATGTTTTTCTAATAGCTAGTGAACATTTTTAAGCATGTCTATCTGAAGAACACTCATTTTCCTAAGTGGATGATTAGTGACTTTTCAAAAAGAGAATAAATAGAAGAGTATCTAGAATTACAGGTTATTTGTGAGAATAAAATCTTACAACAGTATTAACTTAATAAGTTGTTTTGTGAACTGACCACTATGACCAACATCACTTTGGTGTGGGAACTGGGGATTTAAAGAAAGAGATGTCTTGTCACAAGATTCAAAATCAAAACAGGAACAACTCCTGTGCCAGATGAGTTGAACCAAAACTTGTTCTTCTGAGGGACTTATAGCAGGTCTGAATATCATTGATTGGAGCTCTCTCTCTCTCTCTCTTCCTTTTTAAAATTTCATATTTACTCAACACAACAACTCTCAAAACAATAGTTTTTGGTGGTGTTTTTTTGTTTGGTTGTTTTGACTGTGGCTTATTTTTTTTCCCCATGCCTTGCTTTACCTCTAAATTTATGAAACTGTTGATTCTTAGAAACCAATGTCTAGTACAACATATTGCTTGTTCATATGACGGTACATTTACACATTACTACAAATATACAGATTAATTTAACATTGCTTGGGTTATAAAATAAACATATTCATAATGATACAGACTTTACCTTTTCTGTAAAAATTCAGTGGCAGTTGTTCCATGGTTTCTATGTGATAAACAGTTCTACCTACAATTCACACAATAATTACCATTCATTCTGATAAGATTATAGGTCTAGAGCTCTAACAACCAAAAAAGCAGGTGTCTCCTCTTTTCCATTCATACTGGGAAAAACAGCGCCCATTTGTGCTTCAAGCACAAATAAAAACAAAGTAAAGAATAAAATAAACATTTCTTTTAAAAATAAATTTATTTGATTTTTCTTTTTATCAAAATATTGTATCCTGCTTTAATATATACTTGGTTTTGACCTGATTAGGTCTGTTTCAAGATGACTGCTTTATTATATTGTCCCATACAATTTTGCAAGTAGTCAAGCACTTTTCAAATGGGCTGAAATCCAATTGGTAGTGTCATGCACATGTCAACTGAGAATTTCAAGCTGTGGAAGGAGATCACTGTTAGTGAACACCATGTCACAAACATGAAATTGTTTTAGGCAAAGATTTTAAAAACAGTTCTCTAAAATTTTATCTGAAGTCTATCTGCAGGTGCTTAAGTAAAGAAATACAAAGCCAAAAGCAATACTAAATGTCATTATCTAGTCCATTTTGCTGTTAGATTGTAACTGATTTTCCATTATTCTGTTCTAGACTCATCAAATGCCAGGTAGGCTTTAGTTTCTACTAATTATTATGAAAAAATTATGTATTTTTTTCAACGGTTTTGAATGCCGCTCTCCTGGGTGGCACCAGATGAGTTGTAATGTGAATTACATGCAAGTGGAGAGCACTGTTAATTGAAGGAAGGATGGAGAGCAGTGTTAAAGAAAAGAGTAGGGAAGTATTGCTGGGCAGTTACAGTGAACATAGTAAGAGTTATTACTATGTGCTTTCAGATTGTCTTTGCCCATTCTTTTTTATTCTTGTGGCTGTGTTGACTGAAAATATTGGGGAAAGGCAACTTCAACAGTAAGTCAGTTACTTATTGAAAGAATGGAGAGCTGGGGATTTGTTATGCACAGTTATGAAAGTGGAATGCACTGTCTCCTGGAAGGGACTTTTTTATCTTTGACTTCATGCAAAGCAGAATTAGAAGGGAAAACGGCATTAAAAAATTGCCAAGTTTAGAGACAGAGGTTTGACTCATTAGAGAAAATTCCAAAAGGTATTAGCAGGCACCACTAAAGAAACACTTTATTCTGCATTCAGCTGGTGATGAAAAATTTTATGCAATTTCCCAGAGCTTTAACAGAATTATGTTTTGAATACACAAAAATAGGTAAAGTAACTCCTAAGCTGGAAAGAAAAGACAGAATATGGAGCAGAAAAAGCAAACAAATCAGTAAACAGGGTGAAGAGTTGGCAGAATTCTGTTAATTATATATGTACTATGTAAGCACAACCAAAAACAGCATTAAAATTTAATTAGTTATAGAAATAAAAATTGTCAATAAACAAGAAGTTCTTTGCCATATCTTTTAAAAAGTTTTGTTTTTCTAAAAACGATTACTTTGACCTCTAAAAAATAGAATTTATTTTTTAGAGAAATAACATGCCGTATGTTGGAAGAAGAAGAAGAAGA
>NW_020956258.1:20644-37122 GCF_003031625.1 Empidonax traillii | reverse complement strand
TTCTGTTAATTATATATGTACTATGTAAGCACAACCAAAAACAGCATTAAAATTTAATTAGTTATAGAAATAAAAATTGTCAATAAACAAGAAGTTCTTTGCCATATCTTTTAAAAAGTTTTGTTTTTCTAAAAACGATTACTTTGACCTCTAAAAAATAGAATTTATTTTTTAGAGAAATAACATGCCGTATGTTGGAAGAAGAAGAAGAAGAAGAGGAAGAAGAAGTATACAGCAATAATAATATTAGCATAGTAGCAACATAATAGCAGTCAAATAACATCCTCCAATTAAAGTAATATCCTAGTTAGTCCTTTTGTTATGCATGAGAAAGCAATGCTCTTGTAAACTGGATTGATTTGGAAAAACAATGGGAGATACTTCTTGCAGATGCCTATGTAATGTATATTCTTCCTTTTCCCAAAGTTTTAGGATTTATTATACACAATTATCTTGTATTAGTAATTCTGCAAATTCCTTGTCTCCTGCTGAGCACTGAAACATTATAGTGTCTGTGCAACGTTATAATTCACTGCAATTCTGGATCTTTTTTCTAAACTGTCCTTAAACATAAATCAAAATGTGGAAATGAGATTTATATACAAATTATAAATTTTATTGGAATATGCTGGTTCCGGTTCTAAGCTTCCAAAGAGTCCACACGGACTTAATCAGTGTTTGGTTATTTCTGTATCTATGTCTAGTATTTAGTCTCTAGATACTCTTAAACAGTTTAAGGTTGTTAGGAAAATATTTTATTTTCCCTTCATAACTTGGCTGGATAATCAAATTCCTAGCCAAGAACGATACAAGAACATCCAACTGTTTCTGTTCAAATTGTCACTATTTAATTTGTTGCATTTTAAGAACACTGACTAGCAGCCCTTTGTTTCTCATTAGCCCCCAACCTAGATGGTTCAAACACAAGAATATTGATGCAAAACAGTGACACATCCCTGCAGTAGGAGAGTGGAAAACCAATTTCCTATCCTGACCCAGCAGGGGTGCTTCAGCAGCCAACACTGTGCATGTTGTAATGATGTGCTCTATAAACAACTCCAGTTTTTAGAGCTCACCCACATACTTGGCTCTTCAGCTACCTATTTGGTTCAAGGGAAATCTTTCTTCTCTTTGCCTTTGCTCAAACTGATCAGTGTTCTTATTCTCATATAATGGAGCAGAGCATAAAAGCACAAGTGGTTTATCTTTCCACAGGGAATGATCTAGACCCCTTTCTTCCTTTGTCTGTCATTCTGGTTATCAAAGATGCAACATGTTAAAACAACAATTATCACATCAGATTAAAGGTCCAGCTAGCTTAGTCCCTGATGATATCTGATATCAAATGCCTGGGGAAGAGTGAATGGGTTCAAGAAGATTATAGGAATAGTTTCTCAGGTTTCTTTCAGTCTACAGCAATCTGACAATAAGGATTTCTTTCTGAGACAGAAAGTGCACCTTTCTACTTAATGGCCTTGTTAGAGATTTCTTTCTTATTTTCTTCCAAGCATTTTTTTGAAGTGATATAAACTTAATATCCACAACACCATGAGGCAGAAAGCTTTAAGGCATAATGACATGTTGTGTGAAAAACTATGCAATTTTCTTTGTTTTAGACTAGGTTTCATACCATCTTCTATTTGAGCCAATGGGGAACAATTACTTGTCCAAAAAACCCCATTCCCTTAGCCTCCCTTCTCATATTATGTGCTCCAGTCTCCAGCAATGTTAGCAGATCAACAAGTCTTTAACATACAATCTTATAACTGCCAAGTAGAGAGCACCAGACACTTGGGAAGTGGTACAAGTGTTGAGAAGTTGTTAAAAATTCAAAACCCTTCAGGAAGTTGCAGGTGAAGGGCAGATACACATAGGCTGCTAAGGTTACAGTGCTAACAGAAAGAAGGACAAGCTGCTGTCCAAAAGTCGGAGGCATAATTAATTTATAACCATGGTGCTGTGAGCTAGCTTGCTCTGGAGCACACTGTATTAATCCACAAAATTTCTCCTCTGGCTGAGTCTATTTGGTGGTTCTGTGGCCCTAAAGATATATTCTTATTTTGTAATATTTTAGAACTGAATTCAGCAGGGTTGGGAGAGTCCAAGTATACAATAATACAGTAACTTGGGAGAGTGGGATACTGAAAACACCATTTCTCATCCCAGTGGATTTACAGAGACTTATAATTAAAATTCAGGGCCTTCTGCACAGGTCTTTGAATGTCTTTACCCAATTTACTTTAAAAGGAGTGTAAAACAGATGCTCAAACCATACCTACAAATTCTAACACATTTTTTTGTTTCAGCTACTTATTATTTTCAACATGTCCATAGCTTTGACAACACTTGTCTGAACATTTGCCCAGAAGCTGACTGTGTTCACTGTGTTGGAACAACTCCACTTCTCTACCATACCAAATTTTTCTGTTGTAAAAACAATGATTACCTGCACATAAAAAAATTCCCTGTGATTTTTTTTTTTGTCTCAAAGGAGTGAGATGGAATATGAAAGAAACATCTTAGCCTGACTATGTCTAGTCTTCGCTTTCTCTGTAATAGACTTCTGTCAGGAAGTTTAAAAGTTTATCTTTGAGAGGCTAAGAGAATTGGGATTATTGCTCCAGGAAAAGAGGCTTTGCGTGACCTAATTGAGGCCTTTCAATACTGAAAGGAGCCTACAAGAAAGATGGAAAGAGAGTATTTACAAGAGCATGAAGTGACAGGACAAGAGGGAAATGACTTCAAACTGAAAGAGAGTAGGTTTAGATTAAATATCAGGAAGAAATTCCGTACTGTGAAGTTGATGAGGCAGTGGAACAGGTTGCCCAGAGAAGCTGTAGATGTTCTATCCCCCTTGTTGAAGTGTTCAAGGCCAGGTTGGATGGGGCTCTGAGCAGCCTAGTCTAGTGAAATGCTCCCTGTCTGTGACAGGGGGTTAGAACTAGATGATCTTTAAGGTCCCTTTTATCCCAAACCATTTTATGATTCTATGATTCTAGGAAAACAAAATTGTTCACTCTGTGCAGATGAGGAGACAAAAGGGGGGCAAGAGTAAAATTGTATGGCAGATGTCAATAATTTTGCCTCATTTCCTAAAGGAAGAAACTTAGATGTGATGATTATGAGGAGGCTGTAATTATTTGCTAAGTAATTTACTAAGATTAGGTATTATCTAATGATACAGAATGCCACAAAACTCCATCAACATGTTTTTGTTCTTTTCCATAGTTTTTCACGTATCTGAAAAAGCATCTAACTGCAATTTGTCAAACAAAATGAAACCGGATACTCCATGTAGGACAGATTTCTTCTCTTTTACTGAAAGAATATAGCAATCTTAGAATTTAGTAATTTAATATTTTAACTCTGAATATTTAACTTTTATACTTAATAAAAAGGATCTTATGCTTTATTTGCAATTCTGATAGCAAATTGCTACTTCTCCTTATTGTTCTTTTAAAACTGATTTTAGTGCCAGTTCTGAGTTTGATTAAAAAAAGAAAAAAGACTGAATTTCTAAAAGCAAAACTGTGCTTTATTCCTAATCCATGTCAATACACTCCATCCTATCAGAACAGGCAGTGAATTATCAATATTAGCTGAAGATTAAACAGCAGTGACTTCAGAATGTCATGGAATTCCA
This sequence comes from Empidonax traillii, assembly GCF_003031625.1. NCBI lineage: Eukaryota > Metazoa > Chordata > Aves > Passeriformes > Tyrannidae > Empidonax > Empidonax traillii. Next base: position 33,479 of record NW_020956258.1, on the reverse strand, counting down.
TGCCTATTAAAGATTAGATGTTTTCTTTAAATATTTTGAGGTTACAGTTGCAAATGCACAGATCTTCAGGAAATACCGATAGTGTCAGAGACAACATAGTACTCTGACATTTGTACTGAGTAAGACAGTGACTGGCAGATAGTTGTTTAAAATCTTTGATCAGGAAGTCTGTTCCTAAAATTATTTGTGGTCAGAACCTGGTGACGATTCACAGAGTTCATTAAAAACTAGTAAAATTCACTTCTTGGAAAAAAAAAAGACATTTCCTAGAGTTTAGGCTTGAGGAAAGCCAAGATTTCAAATCAGGTCAAAATTTTTTCAGAAGTACAGACACATTAATTAAAAAAAAAAAAAAATCAAAACCAGAATGTGCTATTGCTCTTCGGGAATAACTATAAGGAAAAAAATCTTGGTAAATTTTAATGTTTGATGGAAAAATAAATACACTCCACAAAAAACCCCCCAACTTGTCAGAGGTATAAAACTGTTGATTAAAATCAAGTACTGTATTTTTATCAGATATTCATCCTCTCCCTACTACAATAACACATTGTCTATATGGTGGTTAGCTTAAAATAATTACAATATTAATTATGATTAGCTTAAAATGTTTATATAAAATAATTATAATAAAATTTTTGACTAGGAGAACATATTGCAACTTGACATACTTATTTGTGACCTAAATTTTTACTCTCTTTTTTGATTAATAAATAATAACTCAGAAAATCTTGCAAATGAATGTTGTAAATCAAGAATAAGAATCTATTTTTTGCTCACTGATGACTCCAATTTGCTTTCTTTCACGTGGGAGTAAGACTCGAAATTTTGAAATGCAAAACAAGCCTCATAATTTTTACAAAGGATTTCACTTTATAAACGTCTGCTTCTTTTCTGCTACTGTATGCAGCAAATATCAATTTTCTTCTCTTTAGTAGGTCCTGGATATCTATGGGTATTACTTTACTATGGATATTTTATGGGTAATATTTTTGCCTGACATTGATTAGACAGTTTGGAACAGAGAGTAGTTCTGGGCTAAAAGTAATTTTATTCCTGCCAGTACAAATCTTTGTTATGTATATGCTGCAAATTGATAAAAATGTTTCCACTGAGATAATTCTTAATATTTTGGTTGTGGTCTTCCTCCACCTTGTGACCCTTCAGAGCTGCATAGAGATCCAAGATAAGAAGAGCAGAGAATACAATAATTTTAGCTGACCAAGTGACAGCAAGGGAAAAAAAAAAAGGAAAAGACAGCCAGCCTGGGGCCACCAAGCCTCCAAAACTCATCTTATTTAAGATAGCCAGGGAAAACTTGTCAATCCATCACATCAGCCCAGCAGGAGAATTTTACAACGGGGGAGAAGGGAACTATTTCACTGAATAAGTTTTTGAAAGTTACAGCCAGGTACAATTTTATTGACTATTTGCCAGGTAACAGAGGAAAAATAACAGTGTTAGTCATATATCCATTAAGTAACAGCAGCAGTTAACTAGAACTGTTAAATAACCAGTATTAATAGAATATTTTTAATATTGGTTAGAAACAGATAATGGTTCTTATCTAAAATTTGTTTGATTTTTTATCTTCCATTGCCTCCAGGGAAATTTCTGACCCTCCTTTGGTTTGGAGTATCAATAATGGCCTAAAATGCAATTTCAAAGCAGAAATCTCTCTTTTAGTCTCCCTTGGATTCCTTGCTTACATATCAGATTCTGAAGAGACCCTTGCAATTTGCAGTTGCCTTTTGAAACTCCTTCTCAAGAAATAGTTCCAAGAGGATAAAAAAATTCTAAAACTGCTACTGCAATAAGCTGTACTGAAAGCCAAAATGAGAGTGCCAAGCAATGTGCCTGAGCCCCTGGAAAGGACAGTGGAAGAAACTTTAAAAGAAAATCACCAGTAGTGATTTGTACTGTGAATTATGCTGTCAGTAGTGTTCCCAAGATACAAGTTCTAACTGCATTCCTCATCACTCTCTAGTTCTCTGTTTCTTAGCTTCAGAAAAAGCCTATAAAGCTTACAGACACCTAAAAAAATCCAATTTAATTCAAGTACCTGATCACAAGAAGGGAAAACTTTACACTGAAGTTAGCAGAAATTCATGGATTGTCATTTGGCAAAGTAAGAAAAGAGACTGGGAAATTTCAGAGCAGGACACCTTGAGGCCCTCGTGTAATTTTTTACTACAAGAAAGGATAACATTCATCACTAGTGTCACCTATATTCCAGGATTTCTCAACATTCACAGTAGAGATCAGACAAATCATAGTCTTAGCTGATTGTTTGCTTCCGTTCACGTGATGAGCATTCAAGCACTGAGGACTGAATGATTTAACAAGGCACTCTGTAGCAAATCCTCTCTCTGAAACAGGAGCAGAATATAAAAAAATCTATTCTTGACATGGTAGTTATACAGAGACATGTGATCTCTCTTTTGCATGAGATGACTAGGCCAATGACAAAAAGTAGTTCACATAGTCAAACATTGCTATTTCTCAGAGTTTGTGTTGGAAAGACTCATCAATCACTGAAATGCATCTTGTCATCAGTTCGAAAAGAAACAATAACTTGCAACAAAATTCAGTGTTGTATAATTACAAGTTGCAACCGGACTTGTCTATCTCGCATTGGCCTTTTTAGCCATCAGCGCGCTTGTAGCAAGCGTGGGTAGAGCCCCTCTCAAATCTTCGTTCGCGAAGCCCAACCATGATAATTACAAGTATAAACCTACAGAAAAAAAAAAGTGATGGGTTTTTATATGACATAAACCAGCCATACTGCTTTTACACTTCCATTTCATATAAGCAAAACAGTCAGAGCTCACAGCTATCAAAGTCCTTACACATAAAATACACATCTGCCTCAGTCATTTACAGTGCATTTTGTTGCCTGTTTTATAGGCCTTTGTTCCATAAATTAAAAAAAACCATAATGTCAGGTTCACATTGAAATAAAACTCACGTTCCTTAGTGAGTAATGTATTTAATTGCCTTCCAGAATAAACATGATGAATGTTTAAAAACACTCTTTCATTTTAAATGAAGCAGTGGATTAAGGCTAATTGGAGTCTAATCAACTAAATGTTATCTATACATGAGGGACTGACTCTCTTTTCCTTCAACAGTTCTTGCTATAAGTTAGATAATCTCTAAAACTAGTCTTCCTTTCACCAAATCTCAAATCCCCCTGCCCTATTTTTCGGCAATTTGCAAAGACTTTAGCTCAGCTATTCTGAGTCCACACTTACAAGGTAAAGGGCAACTGGCACCATAAAGTTCTGTGAAAGCCATTTGCTAAATACATATAAATATGTACTTTCACTATAAAATTTGCTTGATGTTAATTCAAACATTTAGATCTGAGTTCCAGAAATCAAATACAATTTATTAGAAACAGTTATTGTATAGTAAATAGATAAAATTCTATAGATAAACAATTTTAAATCCTAAATTATAATTTTTTTATTGCAGTTCTCTTTTATTTTTAGATTAAAAGTTTTTACACCTTGGGAGTTTTCCTCCTGTATTCTTCATTTTGAAAATTTCCTCATAGCTTTGAATTTCCTTTTTTCATATTTTTCATATTTGTCTCATTTATATTAAGACATGGGGTAAGTCAAACCCTTTCATACAAACTCTTTCAGGCTCATTGATTAACCATTTTATAACTAAAAATGTTTTGTCAAAAGATCTTGTTCAGATACATTAATGGCAATTAACAAATTTTTCCCTTTGTCTTATAGTCCCAAAGACTTTAAAAATAATTTATATCCTAGTCAGACTTTGAAAATATTTTTTTATTAGCTCTTAACTTTTTTTTTAATGGGAGATGACTTTTTTCTTCTTGTTTTTCTCTCCCATATTTCTTTTTATTTTAAATTTTATTGGAAGTGAATGGTACCAGAAGGAAGTGAAAGTGTACATTTTGTCCTAGGAGTTTACTAAAGTGTCATCCCAAGTCACAGCATTGTTGCCAAGTCTCTCAGAACTCTGCATATGTTTTAGATACAGATGAAATAATGCATTAAACTTTCTAATCATTTTCCAATGTGTTACACTCATTCCAAGTCTTTGAGTTCATCAGATTGTTAACGCTCTGAAGTATCCTGGAAAAAATAACTTCTGTTTTTAATGCTCTGTGCTTCAGCTACCAGGGTAAAATCCATCTCCAAACTGTTGCAGTAGCTACAGGGAAATGATTAAAGAAGTATATTTTGCCTGAATAAAAATTCTGCTTAATGTTCCCTGAGAAGCAGACATATAGAGCAAATGTGAATTCAGTGAGAGACTTTAGTTCTCTCTACTTCAGCCCACACACCATAATTAAAGAAATATATACAAGTGGAGAAGAATATCACGCTTGCTAAATCAGCCGATTGCTCATTTCTTTAGAATTCAAGTTGTCAATCACCTTCAAAGGTAATTCTTTGGTCAGGAAGTACCATGGTTAAAGGCTCTCAAATAAGCACTCAATCATTGTCAGAAAGAACAGGTAGAACATCTAATTTTTTCAAATGGAAATATTCTGTGGAAAATTCTTCTGTTCTAGCCTAGGTTGCTAGGTTATGCCCTCCTGTGTCCAGGGTGCCTGTAAGGGATCTTCCAGGATTCTCAAAAGTGTTCTTTCAAATAATTTTGCTTTTCTCACCAGCTGCTTAGGATACAGGTAAAGAAAGTGATAAAAAGAATGGAGTAATCTTACTCCTCTCTAGACACTTCCAGATGACATAATAGAAGAAAGAAAAATATGGGAACATTAAAGTTGAAAGTGATGAAAGACTGGGAGCCTTTGAGGCTGGTCCAGGGAGCAGTGCTGTGGCCAGAAAGCCTCTTTCCTCGGAATAGTCTTGGCTGAGCATATCTGAAGATGGAGCTTTCTGTGCAGTTTTGTTCTCTCTACTTCTGCATTTTGAAAATTGCCTTTCGGAACACACTGTAAATCACGCATGAGCAATCCTAAAGCCAAAACCGAGTTTTATGTGGAGAAAAAGAACAGTCAATCTCAGCCATCACTCGTCTACAAAGTTATCACCTCTGATATTATAAATCCTGCACTAGAAGTGATCACTGTTAAAACTTTTTTACAGTGTTATACATGCAGAAACCCATAGCATAGGAGTTTATGTTTTTTGTTTTTTTTTTTTTTACCGGAATTCACGGCTTCTGGGTTTTACATTCCTGTTCTAACATCTATTTCTTAAGGAAAAAATTAATGATTTCAAGAGATTTCACTGGAAAATACAGACTCTAGTTTAGTCCCTGTTCTTTTGTCCCACACTTAACATCGCTTTGAGGGGTTTAGGAGTATACTAATAACAATGGAGTCTTCCCTTTTCTGTTCATAAAGTCAGAGAAAAAACTGTCTTTGTTGAATGTCCTTCTGTATCAAATAGTGGCTTTATTGTTTTTTTAAATACAAAAAACATACAAATTATATTTCATTGCAAAACAAGTCAAGTGACTGACATATACTGGAATTACATACCAGAAAGAAATTAGACACCATGTGTAATTAATTCAATAGAATTTTCCAAAAGAAGTTTCAGTTTTCCCATGCCTAAATGGCATTTTAACAAATTAAATTATGCAAAAGCTTGTACTAAATTTGGCAGAAAGTAGATTTGGGAAAAAGTTGTAAATTAAATTGTTGCTCTTAGCCTTTTAGCTCATCTAGAAGTTGTTAAAGATTTATTTCATGTTTTTGTATACGTTAGTATAGATAAATAAGATCTGAAATGATAGCATTTCCAACATGTAGAAGATCTTCTTTCTTCCCTACAGATGTTTGGTTTAAAGTTCAAGCTATTGTACCTGCAAAAACCAGCATCTCTTTATCGTTCACCTGCTATTTGGTATTAATAGGAACTGATCTCACGTCTGAAGTTTACATTTTTCTGTAGCAATACAAGAACATGGAATTAAATGAGAAACAAAATTAGGGAGATTGTAGAAAGAAATAACATTTTGCTATGAATGAGATCTTGCCCTAAAGAAGCAAATGCCAGAATTGCAGCTGGCTTCACTGATACCTGAATTTTATTCTGGAAGTAGCATAATCAAAATTGCAACTTTTAAGATGTCCTTAGAAAATGTCCTGAGCTACCCCTTACATTTTCCTAAGATTCAGAGCCGACTATTCAGTCTTAAATTGTTAATATTTTAAATTTTTTTTTTAAGAAAAAAGTACATGAGGGTGGGAGATTATATGTTTTACATGACTGGCTCGAGTTTCAAGTGCAGAACTGCCTTCATCTAACCTTTTTGAATTAGTGGTATATTGTTCTTAAGTCTTGCTGCTCTGTTGCCCACTCTGTACCACTGCTCCAAAGAACAAACAACTCAAGTGAAGAACTTCACTGTGTGTGTTTCTTGTCACTCTGTTACTCACTTTAGGTTAGGGTTGATGTAGGTTTCGCTATATGCATGTAAATCCTGTATCGTACCTTGGCAAAATGACTCCTTGAGCTCAGCTCATTTCCTAGTAGATATGGTTTATGTGCAAAATCTACCACCTTAAGAGCCAGTAATTGTTCCTCTAAATGCAATTGGCATTTAATATAGAAAAGCCAATTACTAAATTGACTAAGCAATTTTCATTCTCATGTCATCTTTACAGGTGGTCCTTACCGGTCTTGCTTGAGGTACCATGGAAAGGCAGCCAGAAATTTTTGCTCTTTTTATTGCTTTAGATAAATCAAGATTAAATGTCCTTGTCTGCCAGTCTTGCCCTTTATCCACTAAACATAATGGTAAATAACGCAGGAAAGACTTTTGCAGGTACTAGCAAATAAATTCTACATTTCAGCAATTTAATTTTCTTTGGCATGGCTTTTTGTTTGAATGTTTCTTTCTCAAAGACAGCAAATTGAGACATCCTCACTTAGAAAAGAAAAGTGAATTTGAAATAATTAAGAGAAAGTATGACAAGGTAGTAAAATAAGTATAAAAATAAAGTCTGAACCTGGAGCTTTACCCAGATTCAGAGCTCTGTGGAAATTGAAAAAATTTAAAAGGGTTGAAACTCTTATTCAATCTGTACTGTGACAGTACAGAAATACTTGTAATGAAGAGTGGTTTGTTTCTTTGCTTTTCAAGAAACTACTTTCACTAAAACTGGCCAGAGATCTTAGTTTAATATTGAAAGAGTTTTTCTTATGTTGTAGAGGAATAAAAGCAACCTTTTGGAAGTTTCCCCAGAATATTGTGTCAGAATGTCCATTCTGAAAGACTTGGCATTTTACTTAATTTTTTTCTTCCTTCCTTAATTCTTTTCAGTGAAATTTGTACTTAATGTGAAACATTTCAGATTTTACATAAACCACGCTTTGACAGGGAAGAAAACCCCATGCAAATTATTGAAAGAACTGTCACCCATTTTGCTTTGGAGTACACTGTAACAAATTACTGTGATTCAGTGTACTAGTGAAGAAAGTATTCAGGTTAATATATACCAAATGAACTACTTTTATTCCATGGAAGCAATATTTCCCAAATGAAAAAATTCCCATGGAATATTTTCAAACAAACACTCCCTGCTTCACAGTTAGAAAAATGAAAGCATAGAGACAAATGTCACATTCCTATCATAGGAAAATCACATCTAGACAATGGCAAAATGAAACCAAGCTAAAATATTTAATCAAATAAATATTTAATAAAAATAATGACACACAAATATTGTCTGTATTACTTGCTTTTATTTTGTTTAAATGACAGAACACAAGGAGGGAAAACTGGCTGTCTGAGAATGGAAGAAGCTCAGGCTATCACTTAAAATCAAGAGATGCTATGAAGCAGAATTGGTTCTCAGAATGAAGTATAGCCAAAAAAACAGATATGGTCTGGTTTGCCCATTCAAGTATAGTAAAAATGTTGGGTTTTGCTTTTTGGATTAAGCCAGTGAAACTGTAATGTGGACTAACACTGAATAATGTTCCCTTAACTAAGGAACTGACAATGACGTACTTAATATTATATTTTTTATTTTTTTTTCCATTAGTAAGAGTAGTTAATTAAAAATCAAAGAAATTTAGTGAGCTTCTGTAAAACTGACATTTACTTTGTTGTTTGTTTCATGCCTCAATTGGCTTTTTGCATACTATTTTCTTGTGTTCTGAGGAGTTAGAGGCCTTTTTATTGTTGGGGGTTTTTTTCAATAGAGAGCTTTTGCACACCAGACTGCATTTTTCCAGCCTGCTGCATCTGTAATTCATAAAAAACAAAACAAAACAAAACAAACACACAAAAAATCCCAAAACTCCATAAAAATAAAAACACACCCCCTGAACAAAATAAACAAACAACAAAAATCCCCAAAAACTAAACCAAACAAACAAAAAACCCAAAAAATGAATAAGTGAATGAGATAAAAAGAGCTTAAAGAAATGACGCTTTTACTTGTTTGGGGAATTTAACACTTTCCTATGTAATTACCTTGGTTAATAAAACATTTATTTAGAAAATTAAATCCAGGGCTTAATTTTCCTGCAAACAATTATAAATGAACATGTTATGCAGCAACCACACCATCTATACATGACCTACAGAAACAAACACACATGAAGGAACAAGTAATAACTAATAAATGCCAAGGAAATAGAAAGGTGAGGTACATAATAAATACAATTTTTTCTACTTCAAGTAAAAAGAAATGGTATCTAATTTCTCTTAGTATCTTATGTAAACTCCCAAAGATGCCAACTGGATTTGTTTGCTTATATGAACACAACAAACACATCACTGTTTGGGTTTCATTATGCCTTTTTTTTTTAATAAATTTCACGTGTATGAGAGTATAACTCTCTTAACTCTTATATTACTCTTTAACACTCCCTGTTTACCATAGAAAAATTTACTCTTGTTTAAAAACAACAGATGATGCTCACATCTACATATTGATTAGAATTAGGAAAATGTTTACAGTTCCAGTTTCATAAGTGATCTAACGGTAAGGGCCTACAGACAGCAGTTCTCATAAAACCTTAATCCTAAATGAGAAAAAAATAAGACACAGTTCATATGATGGAAAATTTACAAATTCATCTGTCCTATTGAGATGGCATTGGTGTGAACTGCATGGAAAATGATCTCTTTCGGTTTTGCATTTTATTCAGAATAAACTTAAAGTCTGGAACACAAGCTTTCTGATGAACCATTTCTGAAATTGGGAAGGAATGAGGTATGAGGTTTCAGACAACAACGAAAGCTCATTTCTTTGAGTTGGTTTCCTCAACTAATGTCTAGACACATAAAAGGAGACAGCTATTGAAATGCTGAGCACTGCACTGATTAACTTTTAAATGACTTGCTGCCTAGCTTGAGATGGATAAACAGGCTACAATGAATGGAGAGAATAATGACCAAAACTGGAATCCATGGGAGCCAAATTGTTGTGCAGGGAGTTGTTTAAAAATACCTTGAAGCAAGTGGTGAGGATCAGTGACTGACTAAAGCCCCTTTCAGAGTGTGACATCAGGATCTGCAATTAAGAGTTATGCTTCAAGGATTTCAGCATCACTATATGTAAGGAGGCAACTGTTGCCTAATAAAGAGACCCTCAGAGCTACAGGGGCTATGACTGAACACTTCAAGAAAAAATGTTCATACAGGTCAGTCTTGTTGAAGTATTACAGTGACTAAGGACAACAGAGTACCTGGAGGAGTATGTATGCCTTTTGACAATTATCCAGCCACACTTGGGTATCTGCAGGTTACTGGAATTACTAATTATTCCTGCATTTCTCACCTGTCTGTGAGAAAGGTGGACATGTCTTTCTTCTGTTTAGTACTCACAGCTCTAGCTTTGATCCCATCTTGATGTGACTGCATCAGACTTTGAGAAAATATCCCACTCTTTACTTCATGCTGTTGAAATACAGGAGACCTGAGTCCTGTTTGTCTCTGTCTCTGTGGTGGCTTTACACTCACAGTTTTCACATGTCAAAAAATTTCAACCTGGAAACTAGTCAGAATGGGTTTTCCAGAAAATCTCATTCTTGAACTTCTACATTTACAGTTGATGAGACCAACATCTCACTGGGACTAAAGTTTTTTTGGCACAGCTTTTTGAAAAGTTTACTTTAGCATTTTAAATGCAATTCTTCCTAACCTGTAGGTAGGGTCTCTTCTGAAAAAGTCCAATGAAGCACAGGAGAGATTCATCTAAATTTATTATCTCAAAAACTTTGGTCTTCCATCTCAAGATAATGAATAAGGATATTACTGAGAAGATTTACAGGCAAAATAATGTCCATGCTTCTTAATGCTTAACCGACAAAATCACTATCTTGTCCTTGTTAGCAGATTAATTTTCACATCATCCTTGGAGCATGATAAGAATCATTATCTACGTTTTTCTGATTAGGAATGGTTATAGCTCACATTTTCAAGTATGATCCCTTATTTGCATGCTTCATTTTTTGAGATATCAGATCCTGGTCTGTTTTAAAAGAGTTTATTTTCCACAACTGTTAAAATCTTAAGAAACTTCTTTCTGTTTGTCCAAAACATTTTGCAAATGAAATTAATTAACATATTTAAGAAATTTATTTAACACATCTTTTGGTATAATAGTTAAATAATTAATGTTATAAAGATGCTAGAATTCAATATGGTATGAATTTTAGGCCCAGACCTTATCTTTTAGGTCTTTTGTAATTGAAAACATGACAGAAGGAAGGAGATTAAATTATTAAAGGAAAAAAAAAAACCTTAGAATTTTCTCATTTAGAAGGAGAAGAGCTGTTGACATATCATAAGTCTTCTTGAAATATGTCATAGAGCAGAATCTGGAATCTAAAAATTGCTGATGTCATAGAGCAGGTTCTACAATCTTAAAATTGCTGTTATGGCCGGGTTGTAGAAGCACTTGTATCACATCTTGCATGCACTGATTGTGCCAATGAAGAGGAAAACGCACACAAATTAAAAAGAACAATAAAAAGTAATACTCCAGATAGCTTTAGAATTCACATCCTAATTATTCTTGCATTTTCTGAAGTTTGATAACATCAAGATTTATATTTCTGAGAAGACATTGTATCAAAAGATGTGACATTCTTTTGCAACAAAGAGAATTGTTCTCCCTTGTTTATCCTGTGTCTTCACAGCCTCTAAATTTTGAGTAACAAGAAAGTAATTGTTATCATATGACTCACTGATGAAGCCAAAACATGTACTTTCTAAATTTGGGTTGGCTGGAGGATCCAGCTGGGAGCAGTGATAAACACACAGTTCTGTTCATGCTTCTCTCACGCCTTCTTAGTGCTTTGAATAAACTCCCTAAGTACGGTACATAAGTCTGTGCAACTTCTTTGGAAGAATTTGCCTTTTTGGTTTTCCCTCACAGTATCTCAATAAAATTTGCTTTTTCTTCTTTTCAACCTCACATTTGTACTTTTGTACACAGGAAAGACTGGTGGTCCTAAGAGATTTTGGGGGAGTTTGGGACAATGAGAAAAGGGAATCCTAAGTCAAAAAAAAAGAGAAGGGAAAACTCAGTCATAACATTTCTACTTTTCTGCTCCTTCAGATGAATAAAACTATGAAAATGTTCCTCAAAGGAAATATTAAATGTGTAATCATATATACACGGGGGTCCCTGTGAAATATTTTTTTTTTTTTGCAATTTCAATACTTTATTATAATTGTAGACTATTCTTAAAAAGTAAATCATAGTCTGATAAAAAATGCCATCTTTGTGAGAGAGGAGGTTTATTCCTACTCTGAGGGTGAAAGTCATCTTTGCCAGTTGCAGAGCATTTTCTCAGGACATGTCAGCCTGGTAGTATAATTAAATCAATGTATAGTATGACTGTAAGGGCCATAGAGAGAGACAAAGGTCTCAGCTGTGCTCTCTAACTGAGAAGAGGTAAGTGTGGGTGACAGCTGTAGCAGCAGTAGGTTTTAGTAGGTTTCACAAATCCCTTAAGCAATTTGGGAGGAAAATAAGGGCTCTTTCATAGACTACTCATTTCTACTGTTGGGATTAGGAGAATGTTGTCTTTTTTTCTTTCTTTTTTCTCTCAGGAAAGCTCTGTACAGTGTCTCACGAGCACCCCATGAAGAGACAGCTGCTGTTGCTGTTACAATTACATTTTGTTGTTGTCGTTGTTGGTGTTCTTCATTTGATTCTTATTGAACGGAACTGACAGTTTGATTTCACTTGCTTTTTAAATGAAAAGCTTGTCCAATGTATCCCACAGGAGATACAGTTTAATGAATCTGAAGAACAGAAATTCCCCAGTCTTAACTGTCATGAGTATTTCTACATCTAATCTGTAGAAGTAGGCTGTAAAGAAAGGAGAAGAAACAAAGAGAATGGTGTATGAATTCAGAGACTCATCTGATTAATTTTCATTTTAAGGAAGACTGTCGCTGTGGACACATCTCAACAATCACGTTAATGAAAACAAGCAAAAGGGAAATACCATGTTCTTATGGGAACCAATAACAAAATTTTCACTGATATAAGTTGTAGCATGGTCTTCCTTTGTTAGCCAAGAGGAGTTTTTGTGATCCAGGAATAAACTGAAGAGAGTTTCGAACAGGATAGAAAGAGAAAATTTCCCCATGAGGACAGTAAGGCAGTAGAGCAGAAAGTCAGATATTCATAAGGACACAGAAACCATCTCACTAAAACAGTTTCTCAATATGAATTGGAAATCTTAGTATTTCTTCTCTTTCACCATTTTTAATAATTACCAGTCGTGTTGGTTCTATTAACTTGGAACCTAATGGGTTTTTTTATAAATCATTCTAGTCCTACCACAGGTCTTCAGACTGATAGCTGAGCAAGGTACATAATGGAGGGCATTCTAGATGTTCCATA